>NW_027069810.1:90600-124257 GCF_002906115.3 Quercus suber
CCCAAAAAAAAAAAAAAAAAAAAAAAAAAAAAAAAAAAAAAAAAAAAAAAAAAAAAAAAAAAAAAAAATTCCCCTTATAAAAATAGGAAAAACAAAATAAGTTTTGGGAAAAACATTTTTTGGGAAAATTTAGGAGGTGGGGAAAATAAAGACACACAAACCTAACTTTAGAAAAGTTGAGGATTCACTTGAAGAAAAATATTCTCTCTTTCAATATATGCAAGCTTGACATATGTGACCCATAAACAAATGGTCTGTTGAACTCAAATCAAGTAGAGAAAATATTTGAACAATTATTTTCCATCATATCTCAAAAAAATATTTCCTCAGTTCACACATAAAAAATAGCATATACTAAAATGTATAGAACTCAAAAATTAATCAATCAATTTTTAAATCAAGTTGAGTACGCAATTTAGCAAAGTGTATACATGTTATGTGTGAAAACAATGAGAGATATGACTGCAAAACTGCAAGATGGATACAGAAAACAATGCAATGCAAGTGAATCCGAAACATAAATGATGCATGAAAAAAAAATTTCGTCAAAAACTTAAAAACTGAAAATTTTTCAGTTTTAATCAGTCGAGAATCGATTGAGTATCAAATGAGAGAGGTAGAAGGTCAGGTTTTGAGAACTTAACTTTTTTGATTGATCGAAAAATAGATTAGATCAATCGAGATTTAGAAAAACTGAATTTTTTGAAAACCCAGAATTTTTTCTGCATAATCAATTTTCAAAAGATTGTTCATGACATGTAATGAATGGGAATGGTTCCAATTTTTTTTCAAAAACATGAGTTTTCAACCCAAAACTTCAAAACAAGGTTTTTAATCATCAAAAACACAATTTTTGCCAACCCTTAACCATATTTTGCATCAAACACCATAGAAAACATAATCTTGGATGGTCACACTAGTTTACACACAATCTCTTATACAAAGCTTAGCAAAGAATTCCTTGTGATGTGTGTGCAACTAGTAAGAGCATGAGATACATATAAGGAGATATGTAGATAATAATCAATCAGAATTTCTACATTATTCATCACATAAATTTGAAAGTGACTATCACCTAAAGAGTTACATCATATAACTCTCACATCTCCTAAAAAAAGCTTGCAATCATACTTTTTTTTTCTTTTTCTTTTTTTCAATTTTGCCTTATTGAAAGCAATTTTTTTATTTTTTTTTTATTTTAAGGCTACACCATATTTTCTTTTTGTGCATGTGCTACACTTTCTCAAGCAAAAAATCTTATGATATGCACTAAGGTGTTCATGATTGGCTAGTAGATAGTGGTGAGATGGTTATTTATGCCTTTCTCTTAGGATTTTTTTTTTTTTTTTTTTTTGCTTGTCTTATGTTTTTTCATCTTTCTGGAGTAATGCACCTATATCAAACTGGCAACTTCGATGGCTTGTTGGCTCTTTTGAATGATCAGCAACTAAGGGTCCGTTTGAATACAGCTTATTTTGCTGAAAACTGAAAACATTTTAGCAAAATCATTTTTAAATGTGTGAATAGTGTCATGACTCATTTTTATTTTTTTTTTTCTGCATAAAGTGGTTATGGGTCCCATGAACAGTGCACTTTGTCTCCTAAAAGCTGAAACGCGTGCATATATATATATATATATAAAATAAAATAAAAAAGGAAAATGCAAAACACAAAACGCTAAATGTAGGAAAATAATTCCTATCCAAACGTATACTAAGTATTCTAGTTTTTTAATTTGTCTTTGTAAGACCAGTATTTATTTTTAATATAAGCACTTTCAAGAAATTGAATAGCTTTAGATTTACCAAATGGAAGACTGTTGTGAGATGTCATTTTTTTTCCCTTCACTTAGAGAAGGGTGTTGTAGATGGTGCCTCAAATGTTTGTAACATAAGTCTCTAGTATTAAATTTGTTCCATTAAATTTGAGATGAATGAAATCTCATTATTTAAAAATGATAGCGATGTCAAGAGTTTTGTAGCTCAATTGGTACCTCCTTATCCACAAAGTGTTTGAGGTTCAAAGGGCGGAAGAGATTCAAGTTACAAGTTTAGCAGTATATTATTATAACTATCTCAAAATATATATTGCTTCTTGCCAAAACTTATTATTGATTATTCATGTATAAAAGAGGAAAGCCAATCAACACAAATATCAAATGTTATCTAAAAAAACTTTTTTTCATATACAACGTAGACAAGAGTCTTCTTAGGACCACATCACCTAGAATGTAAAGGCTCCCAACACTTCATAATGGAATCTACATGCAAAGATAGTTTAAATATATGTAACTGCTTATAATTTTTATGCTTGCCCCACAAGATAGAAATGTAACAACCTTAGTGACCCCTAAATCAGACGTAACACCATTGAAATTTGATATCAAGGTGGCCATAGTTTGAGAATGGAATTCCAGTGACTAATAAATCTAGTAAAAGCATCTATTCAGTTAGCTAGTAGTAAATAGGAGTAAATCATGCAGGCTAAGATTTCAAGCCTTTGAAAAGAAATATCAGATCTCAATCAATCTAAATTTAATTCACTGGATATGACATCTGTAAGGTTGAAATTTATCAACCATTTTGTTGGCTTTATTCCGTGCCAATTTGCATGTAATTTAGCACTTACTAACCCTGTATTTAGGTGGGATTCATGTAAGGGTAGTGTGTGAAGAGAGTGTGAAGAATTGCTCACCTTTGTGCAAAGAAGCAGAGACTCACAACTAGGACTTGCAATTGACTCGCGGCTTGCAAGCCGCCAAATGCTGTGCACGTGAGAAGCATGTGGAAAGGTGAAGGGTCACGCCAGCTATTGCACTATAGGACAAAAGACCCAGGCTGGCTAGGCCGTTACCTCATGACTTGAACTCACGACTTGGACAATCCACGAGGATAAGCTGCCAACAAGCCCTATTTGGCAAAAACTGACTCTTTGTATTCCAAATACACACCACTATATATAGACCCTTATACCCACGAAATGTAGAGAGCTTCCAGAGAGAATTTTGTGAGAGAAACCCTAGAGAAAAACAAGATTGCCTCATCCCCAATCTTCACTAAGAGATTCTTCAAATTCCTCTACTCTCTTCCTCTCCATTGATACATCCTTGAAAGGTTCTTGACCAAATCCTTTTCTCATCACACCCACGTCTATGAGAAGGTTCATTTGGTGCTAAGGGAAGCAATTTGGAAGGGACTAATAACTATTGGCTGATGTTATGATGTATAGCGAAATCCGGTAAGCTAAAGAAGAAATAGGTTCGGCGCAACCTCGTTAAAGTAAGAAGCTTGAAGGGCTTAGGTACATTGGGTAGATTAGGCTTAGAGGGTCTTCTACTATTCATGTATCCCAACTACATTCTTTAGTGGATTATTTATCGCTTGGAGGGTGGCGAAGAGGTTTTACGCCGAGGGCTTCGGTTTCCTCTTCAATAACACATCGAGTGTTGTCCTTGTGTTTACATCCCTCTTCCTTTATCTTTGCCATTTATTTTATGCTATGGATGTGATTATATTTGGCTTGGATTGTTTACTTATTTTATGTTTGGCTTATGTTCATATTCCGCACATTAATTGTTTGAAAATAAACTTGAATTGATTTTTTGTATTTTGGGGTCTAAACGTTCAAAAGTGGTTTACACACATATTGAACTTTCAATTGGTATCAGAGTGGGTACACTCTCTATGATTTAAATACCTAAGTGTGATCCTTGACCCTTTTTGAGATGGATAGGTCTCAATCTTTAAATGTTCCACCATTTTTCAATGGTAACAATTATGTTTTCTGGAAAGTCAGAATGAGGGAATTCTTATGCTTTATTGATGACACCGTTTAGGATGTGATTGAAGTAGGGTGGACTAGGTCGGAGGCTGCTAAATCCACTTGGGATAAGACAGCTCTTGTGGCAGCCAATGCTAATAGTAAAGCTTTAAATGCTATATTCTGTGATGTGTCTCTAGATGAATTCTACAGGATATCTCACATGACAATTGCTAAGGAAGCTTAGGAGATTTTGGAGACAACTTATGAGGGGACTAAGAAGGTGAAAGACACAAACCTCCAAATGTTTACCACCAAATTTGAAGAGCTCAAGATTAGTGAAGATGAATCTTTTGATTCGTTCTATGGGAAGTTCAACAAAATTGTCATCGCTAAGCTCAATCTTGGTGAGAAGATTGAAGATACTAAGGTAGTGAGAAAAATCTTGAGGTCCTTGCCTAAAAGCTTTAGAGCAAAAGTCACAGCCATAGAAGAGAGTAAAGACTTGGATGAGATCAAAATTCAAGAGCTAATTGGGTCTCTCCAAACATATGAGCTGGACTGCCTTCCCACAAGACGAGTAAATCGCTTGCTCTGAAAACCATCAATGAAAGAATAGATGATTCCTCCGAAGAAGATGGAATGGAGAAGGAAGTTGCATATCTTGCGAAAAACTTCTGCAAATTTCTAAAGATGAAGAACAGTGGGAAACCATTCAATAGAGGGAAGTTTTCATCTTCAAGAGGTGATAAAAAAGAGTTTATGAAGAAAGAAGGGAAGGATTCTCAATCTCCTTCAAACATTGTGTGTTATGAATGCAATGGCCTTAGACATCTCAAGAAGGAGTGTCCCAATTTCTTAAGAGGGAAAGGCAAGGCGTATGCCACAACGCTGAGTGATTTGGAGTCTTTAAGTTCTAATTCTGAAGAGAGTTATGACGGAGAAGGAAACTACTCCGCATTCATGACCATTGCATATGTAGAGTCCTCAGATGATTTGGGTACACTTGTGAAGGAGCTTGGTGTGCATTCAGATTTGGAGTCTATTGGAATAGTTGAGGAGTCTGAAGATGAGGAAGTTGGAGAAGCAGTGGGACTGCAAGAGAGTTATAACTCACTTCTTGAAAAGACCGGTGAATATGCTAAGGTGGCTAATGCAGCCATTAAGAAGATGAAAAGGGCTGAGGAAGATTACAAAAGTCTTCTAACACGATACAAGGAGGCAAAGTGTGAGATTGAAACACTAAATGGTGAGCTATCAGAAGCTTACACAAAAGTAAGATTTCTTGAGTAAGAGGTAGTGCAAGCTTATGCCAAGATAGAGAGAGTCTCCTTCAAGAAGTTAGAAGATGTTATTTCATCTCAAAAACCTTCCTCAGACAAGTTCGGGTTGGGATATACCAGAGGGAGTAGCTCATCAGCCAATGTCACCAAAGAAGTGAAGTTTGTGAAGGCTAAAGAGATGATTGTGGATAGGTCCATTCCTGAGAAAATTAAGGCTGAGAAGAAGAAGAATGTGGCTAATCAACGGGTGTTAAATAAGTTCTGTAATCAATTAGAATCTAGATATGGAGCTAAAGGAAGATCACTTCCAAGATCATAACAGGGTTATAGAATGAACTATTTTTGTCACTATTGCGGAGTGCAAGGACATAGTAGACCCAACTGCCATAAGCTGAGAGCATTGACCAATGCAAGGGTACCTCGATCACAAGGAAGGAGAAATGACGAGAGGTCTTAGGGTGGTAAGCAACCAAGAAGTCAAAACCGTGATCCAGGAATGGTGGACATCATGAAGATGATTAGTGCCTTCAAAAATTGCTTGGAAAGCTTCACGAAGAGGTTTGACAGTCCTAACTTTCATACCCAATCCGTCAAGAATATCACCCTAAACGTACATGACGTGTGGGTGACAAAGGGTACTATGCATCATAACATGCCCATGCATCAATTCTTCCTATACTTTGTGAATATGTTTTGTTGCATGCTTTATGCTTCTGTTTGTTTTGTTTTGTTGATTGTTTATTTATTTCTTTTTAAAATGTTTTTACATTGTCTTTGATCAATCTTTTATTACTTTTATGTCAAAAATCCAAAAACACATAAAAAGTAGAAAATCCAAAAATTTGATCAACTTTGTTGAGTGTTGTCTCAAAGCATGTTTTGCCTTGTACCTTTGTGCTAATGGCTTTGTGCATTTAACAAGCTTAGCTTGTCTCTTATGCACTCATATCATTGTGGAAGAAATTCTGAAATCTATGTGACTGTTGTAAATAGATCTTCAACCTTGTCATGAATAATTAGTGAATGGTTTTGTTGATCTTGAGACATGCATAAACTTGTGCCTAAATATCTTCCCACTTTTATTTTTATTGCTTTCAATTAAAGAGCTCACCAAATGTAAATCTCCAAATGAAAAGAGATATTGAGCTGCAAAAGTCTGTCGCACATACTAGTATTTGACTAGGAAAAAGGGAAAGCAACCAAAATAAAATTTATGATGCCTAAAAAGCCAAAGGCTAAATCATCAAATTGAAATATTGAAAATTTTAGGCATCGATCTCAAAATGAGATGTATTGATTCAAAATGATCAAATGTTGATGTATATAGAGCCAAATGAAAAGCTTCAATGAAATGTTTTCAAGTTTATGTGGGAGGTCATATATACACATTTCTATAATTGAGATAGATCACATTATCTAGTGCTAGTTGTGTATGCCTTGATTGAATTGATCACTGAAGCTTCACATTAGACTAAGGACTATCTCATTTTTGTTATTCACACACAACACACAAGTCTATGTTCAATGAATGTCATATTAATTTATGTGATTGTACTTGTTTAAATGTGTTTTCACAAACTCAATCTTTGTTGATCAAATACAAAAAGATTTTTGAGTGTTTTAATTTGTTTTTGGAAAGTATTTTTTTTTTACAAAAATGTCAAAAATTTCAAAAATAGTGCTGCCCTGTTTTGACGACTCAGTCGCGGGTAGGTCCAGTTGCATGTCCCAGTCGTGAGCTTACTCTAAGATTTTTTGTGGCTCGCTGGCGAGTCAAGGTTGCAGTTGCAAAAAATACTTAAAATTTTTTTCAAAACTTGAGTTTTTGTGATTTCGCAGCTTAGTGTGGCGACTTATTCATGGATGTAAGGTCCAGTCGCGAAGGGTACACAGAGATTTTCGCGACTCTCCTAGCGACTGTCTCACGGGTAGACCTTCCAATCGCGAAAAACACTTCGAAAATTTTTTCAAGTTTCTTACCTTCTATGTGTTTCGCGACTTACCTGGCGACTTGACCCAGTCGCGAAAAAAGCGTGTTTTGTGTTTTAAGGATAGTTTTTCAAAAACTTTTTCAGTTTTTCCCTCGAACTTCAATGACTGTTCATTATCTTCCCAAATTTCTCTCTCAAACACTCCGTGTCTCTCTGAAAAAGTTTTCATTTTTGCATCATGTCTTCATCAAACACCAAGAAAAAGGTATGGTTTTTCTTTACCTTACTTCAGTCTTACTGTTTTGTTCTTTAGTTTCATGATGTGTATGTTGCAACTGTGTTCTGTGATATTTTGTGTTCAAACATGGGTTTGCCTAAAATGTTGGGTTTGATTGTTGGGGTTTGTTTACTCTATTACTAAGTTTAATGAGTATCTTGTTACTACATCTAGTTGATTATCCCTGTTCTATGTATTGATATCTGTTAGAGTCTTCACTCTTTGAGCATATGGGTTTAGGGTTTTCAGTGTTTCACTCTGACTGTGGTTTGATTTTATCTGGTTGTATGAGTTTTTAAAGTGAGTGGCAAGCATTGTCTTGTTTTTTTTCTTTTACTCATATTACCTTGTGTGTGTTGCACTTTTCATACTCATTATGTCATGTTTCATTGACATTCACTCTTTTCTGTTTGCTTGTGTTTTTCACTGTTTCATAAATGAAACTAATAAAACTGATGTTTGTTCCTTGTCGTATTGTTTTTGGTTCTCTGCTGTGTGTCTGTTATCTTGCAGATAACTCGTTGTTCCTCAAAAGGCAAAGGCATTATATCTGATGATCCGTCATCCCCAGTTGCCAAATGGACATGACTATCATCTAAGTCATCTAGAAAATCTACCATTGAGAGATTCAAGACTCCTATTGACTCCAAGACCTACACAGACATATTCAAAGAGTCTTCTCCCATTGTGGAACGAATTGTCAAGTTTGATACCCTAGGGACAACATTTATCCCTAAGATTTTTGAAGAAAGAGATTGGACTGACCTTTTTGAGAATTTTGAGGATCCAATTGAAGAACTGGTTAAGGAATTCTACTTTAATGCCAGATTCACAGGTGTAGAGTTGAAATGCTGGGTACGAGGAACTGAATTTTCCATCAATGCAGACTATATTGCTAAGGTACTTAGCATCACCAAACCAAAAAATGTGGAACGAACTCCATATGATGACAGAGTAATTCAGGCACAATACATCCTTCAAGTTCTTGGCGATGAACATGAAGTGGGAAGCACAAGATCATATATAGGCACTGCATTGTTTTCGCTTGAACTGACAACTCTAAAGCTGATCATGTTCTCTAATCTCTACCCACTGTCAAACACTACCTTCATCAATCTTGGAATGGCTAAATTCTTGTGTGACCTCATTTTCAGTATCCTAATTGACATCTGTGCTCACATATTTCAAATCATTGGGAAAAATGCAGCTTGATCAATAACACGAGCAATTCTTCCGTTTTGTAGTTTAACCATGAAGATTATACTTCGTGAAGGTGTTAGTCCTTCATCAAATGAGAAAACTATGCCTCGCCCTCGACCAATATCTATATATTCTCTCCAAGCAAGCAAGAGTCACTCCTCCAAGAAACCTAAGAGTGAAGAGTGAACCATCTACACATGCATCTCCATCTGCACATGCTACAGTTACTCCTGCACAATCAACTAGGACTCCATCTGTTCCCCCTGGATTTCAAACAGCCCAGCAGAGTCACTTAATTGCGAATGTGTTTCATCGGTTATCTGATTTAGAATGGCTTCTTCACTCTTTTCACAGTCAAACTCAGATGCGACTCACAACTATCGAGACTTAACTGGATGCTATACAGCACAAGCTTGAAGATAGCCTTTAGCTATTCCTGACAAAAAAGGGGAGAGACAACAGTACATAGAAAGGGGGAGATAGGAGTTATTATAGCACACTAAAAGGGGGGAGTTATTATAATTATACTCTTGTTGTGTCTGATAGTATTTATCTTGTGTTGACATGTTTTTAATACTTTTGGAAAACTTATGGTTCTCTGATATAACCTTTTATTTCAGAAGTTATTCAGTATATAATGTTTATTCAGCATTTACTTTATGAGTTTATGTGTTTCTACCTGGTACCTTTGTAGGTTTTTAAGGTTTTTGTTTATGTTTGTACCCATATTGCTTTTGTAAGCTTTTAGGGTTTGTTTCTATGCACTATGTAGGCTTTATGGTTTGTACCTTACTTTATGCAGCCTATGTGCTTTGCTAAATCAATACTTATACCTAAATGTTATGCATTTCCTTCTAAGTACTGTCACTCTTATGCCCTTGTAGGACTTTATTCCTAGATGCATATACTTCATGTACTGTGCATTGATTGAGTGTTGGTCATTCAAGTGATTTGCCTTGTGTTTGTCAACTTAAATGTCTGGATGTTCATTCCAAGTGTAAATGAGCATTGTGATCACTTGTTTATAGTGATTTCTTGTTTTGGTCTTGCCATGGTTTATTACTTTATTCCATTGTGCTTGATCGTATTGTGCTTGCTCCATATGCATTACTAGTTTTCTGCATTCAATGAACTTATTGTGTTGTTGTGTTTCAGGAGTCCTTGTTCTTATGGTTCAAAAGCTTCACAGATTCTAGAGTTAGATGTGAGTGAGTTTTCCAACTGTTCTCAACTCACGCGTTAAGTCTAGAGTTTGTTATAGGGTTTTGTCACGGAATAGCCAAAGGGGGAGATTGTAAGGTTGAAATTTATCAACCATCTTGTTGGCTTTATTCCGTGCCAATTTGCTTGTAATTTAGCACTTAGTAACCCTGTATTTATGTGGGATTCATGTAAGGGTAGTGTGTGAAGAAAGTGTGAAGAATTGCTCACCTTTGTGCAAAGAAGCTAAGACTCGTGGCTAGGACTCGCGATTGACTCGCAGCTTGCAAGTTGCCAAATGCTGTGCACGTGAAAAGCATGCGAGAAGTTGAAAGGTCGTGCCAGCTATCGCACTACAAGACAAAACACCCAGGCTGACCAGGCCGTTACCTCGCGACTTAAACTCACGACTTGGACAAGCTGCGAGGACAAGCCGCCAACCAGCCCTATTTGGTAAAAACTGACTATCCCTATTCCAAACACACACCACTATATATAGACCCTTATACCCACGAAATGTAAAGAGCTTCTAGAGAAAATTTTGTGAGAGAAACCCTAGAGAAAAACAAGATTGCCTCATCCCCAATCTTCACTAAGAGACTCTTCAAATTCCTCTACTCTTTTCCTCTCCATTGATATATCCTTGAGAGGTTCTTGACCAAATCATTGTCTCATCACACCCATGTCTGTGAGAAGGTTCATTTAGTGCTAAGAGAAGCAGTTTGGAAGGGACCAATGACTACTAGTTGATGCTATGGTGTATAGTGGAATCCAGTAAGCTAAAAAAGAAATAGGTTCGGCGTAACCTCGTTGGAAAAAGAAGCTTGGAGGGCTTAGGAACATTGGGTAAATTAGGCTTTGAGGGTCTTCTGATATTCGTGTATCCCAACTACATTCTTTAGTGGATTATTTACCACTTAGAGGGCGGCGGAGAGGTTTTACGCCAAGGGCTTCGGTTTTCTCTTCAATAACACATCGAGTGTTGTCCTTGTGTTTGCATCTCTCTTCCTTTATCTTTGCCATTTATTTTATGCTGTAGATGTGATTATATTTGGCTTAGATTGTTTACCTATTTTGTGTTTGGCTTATGTTCATATTTTGCACATTAATTGTTTGACAATAAGCTTGAATTGATTTTTTGTATTTTGGGGTTTAAACGTTCAAGGGTGTTTTACACACATATTGAACTTTCAATTTTTCAATAATGCTTAGCTTAAGGCAAGGCAAAAGCATTCGAGTAATAAAGCATGAAAACATCGAGTAAAACCTATGAATTATTATTCAAAGAGAGTTTTGAAAATTATAAACCCCGCCTCAACAAACATGGCATAGAGACTAAATTAATTAATAGATGTATCATGTATCATGGGTCATGAGGCCGAGAGCCTTTATCAAGTGCTACCCTTCCTAACTTCTAGTCAAACTTTATAGGCCCATTTTTTTCTAAGCAGGCTAAACAATGGGCCAGGAATGAATCGCAGTTAGGCTACCTTGGAAGCCCATTAGATTTATAGTCCTAGTCCAACTTATTTTATTTTTAAAAATAAAGGTGAAACTACGTTATTTGTCTCTCAAGTTTACTTTGTGAGCACAATTAGTCCTTCAAATTTCAAGTGAGTGCAATTGGTCCCTCAATATAAGTTATTCTGTTAAATTTCGTTAATGGTATTGCTTACGTGGTTAATGGAATAATGACTTGTTATTTTTTTAAATAACGTGACATTTTTTTTATCAAAAAAATTACAAAGGGGAATTTACACATAAGTAACAAAATAACGCATTCCAAATTCTAATTCTAATCCTAACCTGGTTCTAAGTCAAAACTCCCTTTACAAACCCATGAGAGAGAGAAGAGGAGGAAGTGACTGATCAAACTCGGACTTAGAATCACATAATAACCATGTGAGATGAACTTAGTTTCTTTTTTTCTTTATAGAAAATAGTTTTTGCATTTGCATTGAAACCCTCTATTCTACCTCCAAGATCGGCAGCACCAATTAATTAAATAACTTGCCTCTAATTGCATTTTACTTTTACTACTTTTAGGAGTAGGATGACAATGAACACGACTTGAAAAAATATATATATATATCCGCCTTTAATAATACTAAATTCATCTCCCCTCTCTTAGACTCCATTCAACTTAACTGAAAAACCTAATAAAATATAAAAACAAAATACATCACCATATCTCAACTAAGTGTCCATTTGGAATCCACTTATTTTTCTGAAATTGAAATTTTTTTTGCTGAAAATACTATAAATAAAAGTAAAAATTAGCTGAAATAGTACAATGGGACTCATAAATAGTATCAAAAAGTGTAGTAGAACCTATGAATAGTAGCAAAAATAAGCTGAATAGTAAAATAAGTTAGCTAAAATAATTCATGCCAAACGCACACTAAACTTCTCAATGATAATTAAAATTAGAATATAAAAACCAAAAGAGTTTTTTAGTTATATAATTGGGCACACATGGATCCAATTACACCAAAAAAAAAAAAAAAAACAAACAAAAACAAAAAACAAAGAATAGGAAATTTACAGAACTACCCCCCCTACAACAAACAAAAAAATATTTAGGAAAACTCCTTCTCTTATAATCACTTCCTTCCCCCTCTCCTAGTTGTAGCCTTCTTTGTCAGCAATTTCATGCTCTTTGTCTTTACAATCTTAGCAGCTGATGCCTTCTTAGTTTGCGCTGCCCAATTTCCATTGAAGACTAGAGAAATTTAGGTTAAAATGGAAATTGGGCATTGTATTTTGTTTTGTGCAAGAGGAGGAAGGAGGCCACCATGGCAATGGCTATTGCTTGAGGCAGAAGGCCACCATCTACAAAAGAGGGAGGCAGCATAACAACAACTAGGGCATCAATCACTCCCTCCCATAGGTTTGTAAATGGAATTTTGATTTAGAACTAGGTTAGGATTATGATTTGAATTTAAAACAAGTCAGTTTGTTACTTATGTGTAAATTCCATTTTGTAATTTTTTTAATAAAAATATGTTATGTCATTATTTCGTTAGCCACGTAAACAATACCACTAACGGAAGTTTAGAGAATGACTTATATTACTCATAATGAAAACTTGAGAGACCAATTACACTCACTTAAAACTTAAGAGACTAGTTATGCTCACAGGGTAAACTTGAGGGACCTCGCCAAAAATAAACTAATAGAAATAAAATTATCCAAACATAAATATATATTTTCAATCTCGTCAATATATATACATACATACATATATATATATAAACACATTTCAAATGTTTTATTTTTTTCATATATTTATTCTTCTTTATCTTCATTGACTTACATAGACCACAATTGACTCCATTTTTCAACAAATTTATTGCTTGACCATACGAGTAGAACTCACATAGAAGTCTTTCTTTTTTTTCTTTTTTTTTTTGCTTAAAATTGAAGCAATAATTCATAATTTTTTTCCCAAAATTGTTGAGGATGCATGTATGTTGATTGGTGTACCATAAAAAGTCTTGTTTGTTATGAGTTCATGTGAAAATGACTTTGTACTAATTGATAATTCTGAAAGATCAGTGGGTTGGAAATCTTCAGACTTCGACAATTTTGAGAACTGGGTCCTGTAAAACCAAAACCAATCAGAGTGAAGACCGGTGGAGGCCGGCCTATAACCCTCCGATGATGAAGTTAGAAGGCTGGAATGGAGAGGAAAAATATCTAAGTGTTTTCTTCCTTCTCTAAGTGAAAAGTAAAAAATGTCCGAAATCCCTTTACCTTTACGCAGGATCACGTTTATATAGTGCGTGGAACGGTTATTGGCTTTGATAACCGTTCCTATTGTCAAGGAGTTCACCAAAATCGGAGGTAACTTCCTTAGGCGTCGTTTCATCTGAACCGATGCTCCTTTACGAGCAATGGAGGTTTCGATCCTTTTTGGTTAAGGATGCTTGGCTCGTCTATCCCTAATTAGGGGTGGACGAGCCATGGCATGGCCATGCTTTCCTCGTCCGTCATTTGTGGCGGACGAGACCATCCTCGTCCGCCCCAAAGGAATGACGGACGAGACCTTCCTCGTCCGTCCCAAAGGAGGGACGAGGCAACTTGGCTATGCTCATTTTTCTTATTTTTCTTCTCTTTCTGTAGACGAGCCATATGGACGATTTAAGGTGGTATAATTTTGTAGCATCATCACTAATCACAACTTATCAACTCAAAAAGCTTCCATCTCCACAAGGATTGAATAAAGTTATATTATCTATCATCACTTAAACTAAGGACGGAAAAGCAAAAGTACATGAAATTCAAGGTCTTGAAATTGTTTGCTGGATCAATTAGGTTCTATTCATTGGTTATAAATCTCTAGTAGTGTATTACTCTAGCATAATGTCAACTTAAAATTGTTAGAATATATTAGTATATTATGTATTAGAAAAGGATACCATATGCACATCAAGTTGAATCATGTTAACTCTCTCTCTCTCTCTCAATTTATTTTTTTCATTATTTTTTAACATGATATAAAACCATTCTTCTCGTCCTTCTCCTCTTTTCCAGGCTTCTAGCATTCCTTTCTGGTAATGAATCGCTCAAACAACATTCCTACGGTCAAGTAAGCATTGTTCCTCTAGAAATCTCGACCTTCCAAGTATGTCTCCGAGTTTCTGAGCACACCACTTGAAAGTTGTAAGAACTAAAATAGATTTACAAAATGCCACAAATCATCCTAATAAAATAATTAATTAAACATCAAATAAAATTTAATCATTTAGTGGAGCAGTCCATAAAATTTCTAGTTATGTAGGTGCCTCATAGTCATACCTTCCCTCGTTTACCTAATTTTATGGAGCTCATATTTTCTGTAATATAGGCTAATTTACCTTATTCATGGAGTTAATTAAATTAATTTAACAGATTTTTATTTCTTATTTTATGTTCTTTAATTTCGATTTTCATTTTTTTTTTTAAAAGCGATCATTTTCAAATAAATCCAATTGTTTTTTGAAATAGCCTTCAGAAGCTTCACATGATGGTATCTAGAATGTAAAGTTGCTATTTACAATAATGTATTTTATTGGCTTTTATTCCGTGCCAAATTTGATTATAATTATTATCAATCATTTATACCATGTATCTATTGTGGGATTTGTTGTAAGGGTTGTGTGATAGAGAGAGAGTATGAAGACTCAAGCATTTGGACACTGAAGAATTCTCGCGGGTATGTCGCGACCTAGCTTCCCGCGAAGTGAAACATGTGTCCTGCACATGCTAGAATGCGAAGAGTCAGGCCAAGTGGAGACAGCTGTGTCTGGCGAGTATCTCATGAGTAAGGCCTTCCCGCGAGACACCCGCGAGGCTATCTGTTCTGCCAGCCTGTACTGAATGACTCACACTTTCTATGCCTATCCTATATATACCCTCATTACCCACAAATGTTGAGGAATGCTTCAGAGAGAAAACCCTAGCCAAACACATTGAGAATTTGAGATTGTCATCCCCACCTTTTTCTATACACTTGCTTGTGGTTTTTCCTCAACTCTTCCCCTCCATTTCCATACCATTGAGAGGTTGATAGCCGAAACACTTACCACACCCTTTGAGAGTGTTGAGTGACGTTTTGGTGCTACTGGGAAGCATTAGAAGAAGCCAAGGATGGTAGATGCAACATGGAGCTTGTTGCGGGATCTGGAGAGCTAGACAAAACACGGTTCCGAGAAGCCTTGTTGGAGTAGGAGTTTGGAGGGCTTAGGTACATCGGGTAGATTAGGCTTTGAGGGTCTCTTGCTAACCCATGTATCCCAAGTGATTGTCTAATGGATCGATTTCTGCTTAGAGGGTGGCGGAGAAGTTTTTCGCCGAGTTCTTCAGTTTCCTCTTCAAAAACACGTCTCGATATTTTCTGTGTTTGCATCCTTCTTCCTTACTCTTTTATATTCCATTATACTGCTGTGTTGTTTAGTTTATGGATTAGAGTAGCTTATTTGTTCATCCGCTCGCATTTACACTATTCCGCACTTAGTATTAAGTTAGTGTAAAATCTATTGAGCCGTAATTTTAATGAGGGGTCAAAATTGCTCTTGTGTTTTCAACACATTTTCGAGTTTTCAATTGGTATCAAAGCGGGTACACTTGTTTTGGTTTCATTACCTAAGTATGATCCTTGACCCCTTATGTGTTTTGCCATGGATAATGCTTTACATGCTTGTATGGATGTTGTTGATTGTAACATGCCATGTGTTTGTGAAAATGCCTCTGTGAGTGTTTATCCTCATGATTGTGATAACATGTTACTTAAATCCTTGGGTGTTGTTGATATTCCTAACATTAAACTCTTGAAGAAAAATGCTAAGAAGTTTCATAAGGATTTGAGCAAGTTATTTTGTGAAAATGATGATTTGATTGCTAAGCTCAATGAATCCAATAAATTGGTTGAGAAATATAAAAAACTTGCTAAAATTTCTCTTGAAAAGCTGAAAAAATTTGAATGTTTGAATATGGACTTGGATGCTGAACTTGTTTTGTCTAACAAACTTGTTAATGATCTTAAATCTGAAAATGAATCTCTTAAGATGCATGCCAAGTGTTTGATTGCTGAACCTATTGTTAAAAAGGATGAAAATATATGTTGCAATCATGTTATGGTATCCAATTTTGTGCCTAATGTGTGTTCTGCCTCAAAGGACAAATCGGTGTACATTCCTCCACATAAAAGAAATCAAAAAGTGGAGAGAAAGTCTATCCAATCAAAGTCTCTGTTTAGGTCTAATCCTAGGGAATTGAGTGGATCTAAGTTTGTTCCAACTTGCCACCATTGCGGTGTGATTGGTCATATAAGGCCTGAATGTTCTAAGTTGAAGAGAGAACAAAACCAAGTTGCTAGATCCATTCCCAAAAAGCCTAATGGACCTAAACACATTGTTTGTCACCATTGTGGTGCTTTTGGTCATCTAAGACCTCATTGCTCTAAGTTTCATGCTCTTAAAAAAAATTAAAAGAAAAGAGAAACTTGAGCCTTTTGGAAGTTGTGCTTTGCATGATAAACCGGATTTGAGTGATAATAGAATGTTGTTAAAGAAAGTGTTTAATGCTCTTAACTTCTTGACTATGTACATCTCTGGTTCTCATTCTTCCAACCCTCGTCTCGCTTCTCATGAGACACTCATTCCAAACAATTGTTCCGTTTGGATGAGGAAGGGTTCCTATGGTTGAGCTTTTGGTCTTTTGGTCCTTGATCTAATTCTTTCGATCTTTGTAGGATCTTTCATTCATTGAATATCATATCTTCATGCATTTGTGCATTTTGCATTTATTTGTACGCACTGCTTTTGTTTTGATCTTACTTTTATGTCTTTGTTTTGTATGTGTAAAAAATCCAAAACCACGTAAAAATTGAAAAATTCAAAATGTTTGATTGTATATGTTTGAGCACATTTCACATATGAGTTTGGCCTAGTACCTTCGTACTAATGGAGTAGTGCATTTACGAGCTTAGCTTGTTCTGTATGCACATTTATCGTTGTGGAAGAAATCTTAAACACTATGTGTGACTGTTGTAAATAGATCTTCAAACTTGTCATGAATGATTGGTCAATAGTCTTGTTGGTCTTGATACTTGCATAGACTTGTGTCTATATCTCTTCCCACTTTATTTTTATGTTTTTGCAAAAATAACTCACCAAATGTAAATTTTCAAATGAAAAGAGATATTGAGCTGCAAAAGCCTGTCGCACATACTAGTATTTGACTAAGAAAAAGGGAAAGTGACTCTTTTAATGTAAATTGTATGGTGCTCAAAAAGCCAAAGGCTAATCCTCAATGTTGAAATATCAAAAATTTCAAGCACCAATCTCAAAATGAGATATTTTGTCCAAAAATGGATCAATTGTTATGCTTTATGCAGAAGCCAAATGAAAGGCTTCCAAGTTGTGTATTCAATGTGTGGGAGGTCATATATACTTATTTCTACAATGGAGATAGTCCACTTAATTTCGTATCAGTTGTGTATGACTCGATTAAATTGATCATTGAAACTTCACTCTAGTCTAAGGACTATTCCACACTTGATCCTCACACACAACACACAAGACTTTTGTTCAATTTTGTCTATCTCATTTATGTGATTGTACATGTTCAAATATGATGTGTGTGTGCTCAACCATATGTGGTTCAAACTAAAAAGATTTTTGTTCTTTTTGTTTGCTTTTGGAAGTGATTTGTATCACCTATGTTTTTCAAAGTTTTTAAAGTGTTTTTGTGTGAAAAAATGTACATGTTCAAATATGATGTGTGTGTGCTCAACCATATGTGGTTCAAACTAAAAAGATTTTTGTTCTTTTTGTTTGCTTTTGGAAGTGATTTGTATCACCTATGTTTTTCAAAGTTTTTAAAGTGTTTTTGTGTGAAAAACATATTTTCTGGGTGTTTTCGTGACTTATTTCATGTTTAAGTTCAGTCATGAGTGAAAGGGTCCAATTCACAAGTTTTTCAGCTTTGGACAGAGAGTTTCGCGATTATTTCGTAGCTGTTTCGCGAGTAAGGCTTACCTGCGAGATACCTGCAAGATACCAACGAAATTTTCGCTAGATTCTAAGTAGCGAGATACCAGCGAAAATTTCCAGATCAGCTTTTTAAAGGGCATTTCGTGGGTCATTTGTTTTAAACGTCTCTCATACTCTCCCAAACCCCTGGTTTAATGTTTCTACATCAAAACCCAACTAAATTCAAGTATTTTTCATTCCATAAACATCTTTAAGGTAATCTTTAACTCTTTTTATTGATTTTGATCCTTAAATTACGTTTTTGGGGGTTTTATGTTCATAGTTGGGATTTTCTCAAATGGGAGTTGGAAAACTTATTTTCTGTCAATCTTTTTTATTGGGCTTTGTTTTGAATGATGATTTGCTTTGGATTTTGGCCCCTTGTGGCAAAAATAACATGTATTTAGGCAATTTTTTCATATGTTCTTGCATTGTTTATCATACATGTGTAATGTGTGCACTCTAAATGTTTGATAAAATGCCCATATGGCATTTTCTCGTTGTTTTAAACTCCGATGAGTACCAAATTTTGGGGATCACCATAATTATTCATATTTATCATGTTTTGATCTTTGGTGGTTTGTTTTGTACACTTTGCCCCTTGAGTGCCTTGCTCATGCATTAGTCATGCATCTCACATACACACTAGATGCACAGTAGCTACACCTTGCTGCACACACTCTAACAATTGACATGTTTTTACATTCACTCATGCTAGTTAAGTCTTTTTAAACCTTTTAGCACATATAACATGTTCTTTATGTCTATGTCATGCCTTGGTTCTTAGCATGTCATGTTCTTTATACTTTGTAGCATTTTTTTTAAATGTTTTCATCTTATGTTTGAGCTTCATTTTCTCATTCATCTTGCACCTCTCATGCATCATCTTCATATTCTTTTTTCCTTCTTCCTCTTGATTCATTTGTCTATTCGTGACAAAAAGTGGGAGAATATACTGGAGAGTATACCGGTGGTTTTCATCATTTCTAAATGACTCATGTGCACACTCTTAGGGGAAGAAATTATATCTCGTGCACATTCGTAGGGGGAGAAAGCCATAGGGGAGATGCATATACCAAAGGGGAGAAGACATTTTTTGAGAAAACCTTGATTTACTTTATGCTTGTTTTCTCGTTGCTTTATGGTGTTTTGATATGCTTTATTGCTATCATTGCATCGTGCTTATGTGTTGGACATGCTTTTACCCTTATGCTATTGTGCTTTATTGGTTGTATGTTCGGATGATCATTTGCTTTGCTATATGATCATTGTAGTCATTTCCATATGACTGTCATGTGTTTGATCAAGTTACTCATATGTTTCGCAACGTGTTTACTTGATCGCATTTTACTTATTACATTATAATTGTCTTTTTATCACCTGATTTGCCTTGAGGGTCTAATGTGTTTTGTGCAAGTGTTTCAGGCCTATATATGTTCCAAGTTCATCACAGTTCCTATGATTCATGATAAGGGGAGTGATATGATAGGAAAGTACTTTATAATTTGTACCCAGGTTACTTTTGTAGGCTTTTATGGTTTGTGCCATGCATATGCAGTACCTTGTTTATACAACCTTTATGCTTGTGTTTTTGAAGTTTAATGTCATACATTTTACTTCAGTACATCACTCTTGTGCCCTTGTAGGATTGTTCTTAGATGCATATATGTTCTATGCATTGGTTGAGTGATGAACACTCTTGTGTCCTAGTAGGACTTTTCCTAGATGCAAATACTTTGTGTATTTTGCATTGGTTGAGTGTTGGATTTGCAAATGGTACTCTTCAAATGAGCTTATCATCTTGCATGTTCGGATGTTCATTCCTTGTGTGAATGAACATAGTGATCACTTTTGTATAGT
Organism: Quercus suber; assembly: GCF_002906115.3. Classification (NCBI taxonomy): domain Eukaryota; kingdom Viridiplantae; phylum Streptophyta; class Magnoliopsida; order Fagales; family Fagaceae; genus Quercus; species Quercus suber. The sequence continues at coordinate 110,627 of NW_027069810.1, forward strand.
AATTGCTTGTTTGATCTTGCCATGGTCTAATGTTTTATTCAATTTTGCTTGATCACATTATATTTGTTCCATATGCATTTCAAGTTTTCTGTATACAATGATATTATTGTGTTATTGTGTTTCAGGAGTTACTTGTTCATATGTTTAAGAGCCTTTCAACTTCTAGTTTAGGTGTGAGTGAGTTTTGACTTTGTTCCCAAACTCACGTTTAAGTCTAGAGTCTGTTTTAGGGTTTTGTCACGAAATAGCCAAAGGGGGAGATTGTAAAGTTGTTATTTACAACTATGTATTTTGTTGGCTTTTATTCTGTACCAAATTTGATTATAATTATTATCAATCGTTTATACCCTGTATTTATTGTGGGATTTGTTGTAAGGGTTGTGTGATAGAGAGAGAGTGTGAAGACTCAAGCATTTAGAGGCTGAAGAATTCTCGCGGGTATGTCGCGACCTAACTTCCCGCGAAGTGAAACATGTGTCCTACACATGCTGGAATGCGAAGAGTCTGCCCAGGTGGAGACAGCTGTGTCTCGCGAGTATCTCGCGGGTAAGGCCTTCCCACGAGACACCCGCGAGGTTATCTGTTCTGCCAACCTGTATTGAATGACTCACACTTTCTGTGCCTATCTTATATATACCCTCATTACTCACAAATGTTGAAGAATGTTTCAGAGAGAAAACCCTAGCCAAACACATTGAGAATTAGAGATTGTCATCCCCACCTTTCTCTATACACTTACTTGTGGTATTTTCTCAACTCTTCCCTCTCCATTTCCATACCATTGAGAGGTTGATAGCCAAAACACTTACCACACCCTTTGAGAGTGTTGAGTGAAGTTTTGGTACTGCGGGAAGCATTGGAAGAAACTAAGGATGGCAGATGCAACATGGAGCTTGTTGCGGGATCTGGGGAGCTAGACAAAGCACGGTTCCAAGAAGTCTTGTTGGAGTAGGAGCTTAGAGGGCTTAGGTACATTGAGTAGATTAGGCTTGGAGGGTCTCTTGCTAACCCATGTATCCCAACTGATTGTCTAGTAGATCGATTTCTGCTTGGAGGGCGGCGGAGAGGTTTTTCGCCGAGTTCTTCGATTTCCTCTTCGAAAACACGTCTCGGTGTTTTCTGTGTTTGCATCCTTCTTCCTTACTTTTTTATATTCCATTATACTGCTATGTTGTTTAGTTTACGGATTAGAGTAGCTTATTTGTTCATCCACTTGCATTTACACTATTCCGCACTTAGTATTAAGTTAGTGTAAAATCTATCGAATCGTAATTTTAATTGGAGGTCTAAATTGCTCTTGTGTTTTCAATACATTTTCGAGCTTTCATAGAAGACTATATTTTTCTCTCTCTCTTCTTATTCCCTTAGTTCATCTAAAATTCTAAATACACACTCTAAAAAGACATTTTCTTTTCATCTTTCATATCATTATCGTTCCCTTACTCTTTCTTTTCCCTTATCTTTTTTACTTTCCCTTCCATCTCCCCATGTACACCTAAACATAGTGTAAGGCTTAACGAGCGAAGCTACGTGGGTGTTGCAGGATGGATTTGCCATCACATTGCTATAAAGAAAAAGGGACTAAAAATCAAGAGTAATGCCTCAGATATGTATCAACAATCAACATGTAAGATATAAATTACAACAAATTCATCCAAAAATAAAAGCAAAAAGAGAATATATTACAGTAACACAAACTCAGTAATCCAAAATACCAAGTTCCATCCAATCTATCCACTCGAACCCCGAATGCACGTTATTTGCGTGTTGAATGGACGAAAAATCAATCAACAAGACAGCAAGCATGGAGCCCGCTATTGTCAACATCAACTTTTATAAAAGTTTATTCACTAGTCCCAGTCAAAAGCATGTTTGGAAATCTCCTAGCTACTACAGTAAAAATGTTTTCAGGCTCCAAAGATTTGAAAATTTCAATTTTTTATTTTTTTTATTTTTTTTTTATTTTTGAGAAGATGAAAATTTCAAATTAATTATACAGAATTGGAAACATTTCTAACCTTACTATAGCACCGCTGGCCTACACATTTCCAGATACCCTCCACCGACTGGTGAAATTTATAAGTCTAGGGACAAAATTTTAGTGTCACAATTATTTTTGTTACAATCTTAACGTGGGCGACTGTAAATAAAAGTAAGAATGGATAACTATAGGATAATGTATCCAGGAAAATTGGGCATCTTCCAGACTGCAATATAAAGAAGGAATCTTTTATGTTAATCTCAGGCAGCCGTATACTTTACTTTTCAATTAAGGATAATTTGAGAATGGATAAGTATTAAAATGGTAAATTACTAAATTCCTTACAACTAAATAGTAATTCTTAAATATGCTTGAAATGCAGTGACACTCTTCTCACATTCATAGTGAATCTTACTAATTAAATTTATGATGGAATTAATCATATATGAACATGAAATGAATAAACACTACAAAACCGTATTCCAAGAAAAGAATAGCTAATAACTTTCCAGAGCTAAGACCATCATAGTTTTTCTTTTCTTTTATGTGGACTTAAAATTAAGTAACACTGTAACAAGGGCTTTATTGGTGGTGTTAATCGATCTTATTGGATCTTTATGTGGGTCTCAAGATTGAGTGCTAGCAAAAAAAGTCTACACTATAATGTAAGCGTGTGGGGGCTCTTGCGGCTGTGGAAATTCTACGTCCTATGCATTGCAATGTATGTTCTTCTTTTCACACTAGTCCTAGTGTAAAATAACAGATATTCCTCAAGTTTAGACGTATAAACTAAACATGGATAAGAGTGAAAATTTAAAAAGAGAAGGTAAAAAAAAGAGTAAAAATTACAACCAATGGTGGTGGACTAAAAAAATAACAGTACTGTTCTTTTTACATTAGCTGTTTCTTTAAGTGCATTTGCTTTTCTGACATAAAAATGTTCTGATTTATATTCCATTTCACATTATTACTTAAATTTTAAATTTGTGGATTAAAGTTTTAAGCTTTTGAAATTGTGTTTGAAAATGAAACTCCTATTTATCTCTTTTTATGTTATTATGGGCAATAAAAGAATAGAAAAAAATGTGAAAACTATCAACAAAATATTGTGCTTCCCTTAAGTGATTCGTTTGATTTTTTTTTTTTTTTTTTTTGAGAAATTATACTTTACCATCCTAAACTATACCTCAAATTATACTTTGCACCCTAAATTATGATACTTATTACACTTTGCACCCTACTGTTAGTTTTACTGTTATTTTTTACAGAACTTTAGTGCACATGACACGCACATGTGTTTTGCTTAAGTAAAAAAAAAGTTAAACAACAAAAACACCCCTCTTCACAATCAATTAAAACAAGGTTTTTTTCCTTTTATTTTTTTCCAGCTCTCTCACACGTACAGGTACAAGTAAAACTCTCTCCAATCTCCCCAAATCAAAACCTTGTAACCCTAAATTCCCAAATCAGAAATATCCAACTTGGCTTTTCGACCCTCTTGTGTTGTGAAAGTGGGAATTCTTTAAGTAAAGAGACAAAAGTGGTGGCTCCAGCCTTTTCCAAGCAAGTAAATGAAACAAAATAAAATAATAGTAAAATTGAATAGAAACGAAGCCGATGAAGGAATAGAGATAAAGATTAGTTCTATCATGGGCACCACGCAAAGGCTTAATAGACTGGACCTGCCTTCCTTTACTAAACGATCCACGCAAAGGCTTAAAAGACTGGACCTGCCTTCCTTTACTAAACGATTTTGTGATATTGTCCACGTGAAAAAAAAAAAAAACCATTGTTGTACAAATAATTGGAGTTTCCACCATCAATTAATTAATTAAGGAGTATACATTAGTGATATTAATTCTAAATCTACTCACTTTAAGGCATGCACTCCACTCAACATTCTGCCATTTTTATTTGGGCGTAGTGCTGTGGTGGGCGATGCTGGAGCTGAAGATATTTCTGATTTGAGGATTTGGGGTTACAGAGTTTTGATTTGGGGGGAGCTGTACCTGTACGTGTGAGAAAGAGATGAAAATAAAAGAAAGAAGCTTTTGTTTTTATTGACTGTGAAGATGAGTGTTTTTGTCTTTTAACTTTGTTCCACTTAAGCAAAACACATGTGCATGTCATGTGCACCAAAGTTCCGTCAAAGATAACAGTAAAACTAACAATAGGGTGCAAAGTGTAATAAGTAACATAGTTTATGGTGCAAACTGTGCATTTGAATAGTTTAAGGTAGTAAAGTGTAATTTTTCCGATTTTTTGATAATCACTTTTCCACTCAAAACAAAACTTTTCTTTCTCAATTCTCTTTGTTTATTGAATATTATCAAATTGATTTATAAACATGCAGTGAAATGCATAATTTAATAAAAAGTTTTTGAATTTCTTTGTTTCGTTACTATCCAAAATAAAATAAATTAATAATAGAGAAAGAAAGAGGCTTCAAATTGAACAGATCGATTTCATATATTTCGGATTTTAATGGACAAAATTAAAATCTTAGGATCTAATGACATAATGAATTAATCATCATATAAACCTTGGGCTTTATTATGTAATCTCCTCATACTTTCATTATTCTAGGAAGAAAAAAAATGACAACTAAAAGTACACGCCAGAACAAGCTAATGACAACCAAATTGATTCTTAATAACAAATAGCAAAACTATAGAGATGTTTCAAAAAGATAAACCCGCGATAATTTTCTTATCGTTTTCAGTTGTTGGAGCCACTTTTGATTTTTTTTGCAGCAGAATATAAAGTAGTATAAACTACTCACACAGTTATTCATTTATAAAAGCGTTGGATGAATCCTAAAAATTCTTTTTTAAAAGAAAGATAAATAAGCTTACTGAGAATAAAAACTAGTACATAATATGTATTTTGATTTGAAGTTTATGTGAATTTTGCAATCAAGAAGTTTATAGAAAAATAAGGACAATGCTTGGATGAAGTCTTTAGTATTGATAGCTAGAGCATCATTTGCTGGCTATATCCAATAAAGGCAAAATTTGACTACAAACTTGGTTGTAACCAATTATTATAATTCCACTTAATATCTTTTTATTAGATATGAATTTTGACAAATCTACCATTAGATAACATTTGCTTTTTATATCCTTCATGCTTGTATGTCATTAATCAAATTTTTAAATTTTAAGTTTTTGAATTTAAAATTATACATAAAAAATAAGTTTAATAAACAATATTAAATTGACATGAAATAAAAATATAAAAAACATACAATTTAACGATTAAATTTTTAAAATATTTAGTCATGTTAATTTTTTTAGTAGAAGTTATAGTTATTGGCTATAACTAAATTTGTAGCCAAACTTTCTCCATCTAGTAAACACATTTAACTTTAATTTGTTTTGGAGAGTCATATATAAATCTTTTCATAAACATCAATGTAGTTTCATTTCTTTCTTGACTTGGTATCATTTTGATGGTTATTTTTTACTTTTAGAACACACCTTTTGTATATCAGACTCTTATAGCTGGCATAAAATTTTGACTTATAATGTTCTTTACACACTAACTTTAATAGTCTAGCAAATAACGGGCAATTGCTTTACACACACTTTGGATTAAACAAACAAAAAGACCCCACTCTATATAGAATGAGATTCTTTCCATTGAATGCATTTCAAAATTAAAATTTTATTTTCTAAACTTAACAACAAATAGAATATTACGTTATTTAAAATTTTAAATAACGTATATATTCCTTTAAACTTTTAATTTTAAATCTAAACCATAAAATGTACTGTATTTATTTTAAATGAAGAAGACACACCCATTTAAAATACAGTAAATATGTTTTATATAAACTATACACGTATTATGGCCCCTTTTAATTCTTTTTCATTCCTTAGGTTGACTCGGAGTCGGGGCATGTGAAATGCATGCCATGACAATGCAGGCAGAGCTCTTGTATAAATATATGAGAACTCCAGTGCCATAACCACAAAACTAGCGAGAAAGCCTTCTTCTTCATCTGCTTCTTTATCTCATCATCATGGCTCCCTTTTTTTCTATCCCATCAATTCTCACCACCGTTAAGTTCTTTCTGTTATTTTCATTTCTTGTGGGGATGGTTTCTGCTCACCTGTCCTCTACTTTCTATGCAACATCATGCCCTAATTCCCTTTCCACCATTAAATCAGCTGTAGACTCTGCAGTTTCAAGTGAGCCACGCATGGGAGCATCCTTGCTCCGTCTTCACTTTCATGACTGCTTTGTTAATGCAAGTCATCTTAACTCTCTTCCCCTTTATTTTTCTTCTGCATTATCTACAAATATCTGCTTGCATGTGGGTGTGTATGTTCAAATGCTTGAAATAGAAGTCCTATATTTTACTTTGAATGTTTCACTTTACGTTCTACCAATGCAATATGCTATGTGTTTGAATTTTTTTTTTTTTTTTTTTTTTTTTTTTTTTTTTTCAATGATTATTTTGTAATATACCAATGCAATATGCTATGTGTTTGAATTTTTTTTTTTTTTTTTTTTTTTTTGTTCTTAAATCAATGATTATTTTGTAATGAAAAGAAATATGTTGGATAGATGATTTGTATTCTTAATGCATGCATGGAGACATTGGTTGTTCAGGCCTCAGTGTCATATAGTACCATATAGAGTACATTAGCTAGCCAATAGCCATCCAAACAAACCAGGATTAGCATAGCTTATGGCATATATATCGGCCCAATTTAGCCCTACTCGCCATGCACCTTAGATTTCTTTGAGTTGCTTATTAATTTCAGTTTTTCCAATCAATTATTTAGGGGGGCGCTTGAGAGAAGAGAGAGATATGAAAACTTTTTAAAACGCTCTCTTTATTTTATTTTTGAAAACAACCCTGTTTTAGACAATGTATTTTATCAAATTTCATTCCCAAATAATCAAACAAAGACAAATTTATTTGGCCAGTATATATTTGCAACTATAGTTTTTTTCTATCTGCTTAAAGGAAAATGACTTCAGCAGATAAGCTGATCATTTATTTCAACTATTGTGACTAATATATTTTGTGTGAGACACTCATTTGTTATAGTCGTTCTTTGTCTCACTTTTAAGTAAATAAGCTGCTCCAATGCACACCTATTACATAGTCTCTTCCTTTCCACAACAGACAGTTAAAAAATAAAAATATATATAAAAAAAATAAAAAAGAGGATGAAGAAATATAATATACTCTGATTGCTGAATTGTTTAGAGGACAAGGACTTCAACATCTTTGAGTCAAGTTCACTTTTTTGAGGTTTTATGCAAATGCATAGGTAGGAGTATTACTTTTTTTATTATTATTATATTTAATAAAAGAAGAAGAAAGTGATCACATTATCTCATGACAATATTACCTGACGTGTTCACAGTGCCTCCTTACATGAAGGTAATAAACATAAGTGCATAACAATGAAACATTACCTATAAGCATTACATATGTATAAAATAACCTTACATTTATTTATATTTATTTTGGCATACATTACATCATATAGCCACACGGCATGCATTGCATCATAATTTCATCAAAATAATTATAATCCTTTTTGGGCATAACTCTAAATTATAGAACTTTTTGGCTAACCTCTTATAAAAGAGATTGACTCCGTCCGTCACTTTTGGCCAGCCTGCTTGCTAACTTTTATGTTTCACACCGTGTTGCTACATTAGCCATGTCTTTTGATTTTTTTAACAAGTTTTTATGTTTCGCGTCATGCTGCTACATAAGCCATGTCTTTTGATTTTTTTAATAAAAGAAAAGTAAAGCATAAATTTCATGCAAACTTCAGGGATAGTGATGCTACTTTTATATGCGCGCGCGCATATATATATATATATATATATTCAAGAAAATTGATCTCCCCAAGGTTTTTTATAATTTTACTAACTTTCCTTCTAATTTGAAACAAGATACCTATTACTCTCCTAAAATGCAAATTATTTATACTAACCTCTTTTGAGGGACTAAAAACACACGTTAAAAAATTGCAACAAAAAAAATAAAAGCTTTAAAAATCTAAAATTTCCTATTAGAAGGGACGTGAATGATAGTTTAAGTTGAGGATAATAGTTTGCATTTTAAGAGTGGTGATTGCTTTAATCCATGTTAAAGGGGAGATCAATGTAATAATGAAAACCTTAAAAGATGGCAGTGTAAGTTTCTATTTAGGGATAATTATACTTTACCCACCTGTGGTTTATCTCTAATTTGACTTGCCTACCCGTGGTTTCATTTTTGACACTTTACTCATATGTGATTCCCTCCATTACTCCTCTGTTACCCACCTCCAGTACAAACATTACTCTAACACATAAACTTATTAAAAACAAAACCTAAAGCAAATCAAACACTCCTCACTAAGGAAGAACGAAGAACAGAGTACTCAATTTTTTTTTATCTCTCTCTCTCTCACACACACACACACACACACACACACAAACCGTTGGATGTCTCTGTCTCTCAATCAAGCTTTATCTATTGGTTCAAGCCATTGCCACCACATTCGATGGCCGAAAACCCAAATTACAGGTTGAACACTGATTACACCACCGCTACTACCACCACCAGCCGAAAACCCAGATCTTTAAGGCTCTCTCGGTTCAAGGTCTTGATGTTTGGTCCTCTCTCCTCTCTCTCTCTCTCTAACTCATCATTTTTATCTCTCTCTTTAAACCCATGGTTGAAAACCCAGATCTGTAGTGATTGGGTGGTCTGATCGGTCCAAATCTGAAAGAAAGAGAAGCACAAATGGTCACTTGGATTGGGTTTTCTTCGGGGTTTGTTGAGGATATGTAGTTTGATGATTTTGGCTGAAATTTATAGAAGCACATAGGTTGGGTTTTGTTGGTCTGATCAGTTAGTAACATTTTGCATTTTTAGTTGTGATTCAACGCACAAGGTGGCTTTGATTATGAAGTTTATAGCTTTGGTCATTTTGGATGATTTAGATGTTTTCTTATTGATTTAGTTAGGTTTTGATTTACTGGATTTGGAGATGTTTGGGATGAAATTTTTTGTATTTAGTTGAATTTGTGTGTGAGAAATGTTGGGAAAAAAAAACTATTGAGTACTCTGTTCTTCGTTCTTCCTTAGGGAGGAGTGTTTGATCTGCTTTAGGTTCTGTTTTTTATGAGTTTATGTGTTAGAGTAATGTCTACACTGGAAGTGAGTAACAAAGAAGTAACGAAGGGAATCACAGGTGTGTAAAGTGTCAAAAATAAAATCATGAATAGGTAAGTCAAATTAGAGGCAAATCACAAGTGAATAAAGTGTAATTATTCCTTCTATTTATATACTCACAATAACTGAGAGGAAGAGATCCAAGTCTAGATTCTCTTAAATGGGAGAGCTAGAGCTAGACAGTGCCACTAAATATAAAGCTTTTGCTACAATGATGCTAATTGAATACAAAAGAAACTGGACTAAATTTTGCTAATGGATTATTGGACTCTTCAATTTATGGAAGCATATATGTGTGCATTTGTGGTGATAGGGATGTGATGCATCGGTACTATTGGATGAAGAAAGACAAGCTCCTCCCAATAAAAATTCAATAAGGGGCTTTGAGGTAATAGACACCATCAAATCTCAGTTGGAGGACTTGTGCCCTGGGGTTGTGTCTTGTGCTGACATCTTAGCTGTTGCTGCGAGAGACTCTGTTGTTGCTGTAAGAAACTTGACATTATTTATGAACTTCAAACCATAATATTAGTATGTTATTTTCGCCTTTCTCTTTCAATGTCATTTTCATCATATTATTTATTTGAATTTAGCTTGATGGACTTGGTTGGACCGTCGAATTGGGCAGAAGAGACTCTGCCACTGCAAGTGGCGATGCTGCTAGTTCAAACCTCCCTTCTCCATTTTCAAGTCTTAGTGAACTTATCAACAATTTCTCTAACAAAGGTTTCACTGTCAAAGAAATGGTGGCTCTCTCAGGTGGTGACATCAATCTTAGTTTGATCTTATTACTAAGGATATGACAAATATCTAAATAAACTTCATAAATTGATTTGTCAACTTTTAAAAACAAAACAACAAAAAATAATTAAGAAAATTATTTATTATACTATAGATGTGACCCTAATAACATTCATTGATGTAAATTTGTAATATTTTTGTTGTAGAATTAATAATAACTTCAACATTTCCTTACTCTTATAATTTGTTCAGGATCTCACACAATAGGCCAAGCACAGTGCAAGATCTTCCGACCTAGGATTTACAATGAAACCAACATAGATTCCTCATTCACAACTTCATTGCAATCGAACTGTCCAAGCACTGGTGGTGACAGCAATCTTGCCCCCCTAGATGTGACCAGTTCAGAATCCTTTGACAATGAATACTTCAATAATTTGATAAGCAAAAAAGGTCTCTTGCACTCAGACCAACAACTCTTCAATGGGGGTTCCACAGATTCCCTTGTTAACACTTACAGCACCAACTCGGAAAGCTTTCTAACAGACTTTGCCAATGCAATGGTAAAGATGGGGGAACTTAGCCCTCTCACGGGCACAAGTGGTCAAATCAGAACAAATTGCAACAAAGCAAACTGAGTTAAGGCACTAGAGTTTGCCGTTTGAGTGTCCATGTATTCTCATTGTTCTTCGTTATTTTGTGGTTGGGCAGATAATATAAAAAAATAAGGGCATTATTGCTTGTGTAATTTAGCTTTCTAGTGACAGAGAAGTGAGTATGAAATATATATCAAAAGACAATTCTTTTGAATTCTAGTCAGGCCAATTATATTGGCTCTTGATAATTTGATCGAGCACACTACTCAAGTCCTATAGCATCAGAAGTCTTTATGTCTCTAGGATTTATGGTCATTTTATTCAGGCTGTCTATTTTATTAACAGAATGTACTCAAGAAGCAACAAAGTTTAAAATCTCTTTCATTTAGTTATGTCTATGAGTTTATCTGTTATACAAAGTGTCCTTTTCAATTCCCAAGTCTTTTTAGTTGTGTTCTAAGTATTTAGTCATGTTATTGAATTTTATTACTTGTTTTGATCTTGAAAATGCTAATTGTGATTAATAATTGGAGGGTTCTTCCATGCAAGTTGGTCTAGTATAAGTCCTACTTCATGAATGTATGGAAATGAAAGAGTGAATATTAAGTGTTCCTTTGGCTTTTGAGAAGAATAGTTTTTTACTATTATCTTTCAGTGGATTCATATAGGTGGTGAGTTTATTGCTTTATATCTCTTAGGGGATTCCTTAGAGTGTTGTACATTTCTATCCTCTATTTGGTATCCCTTGGGTCTCCTTCAGGTGGTGAGCTTACTTATCCTTGTGCATGAGTGTATACTTATGTTCCTTTCTTTCTCTCCAAAAAAATCCAGTGTCTGTCTGGAATTTGAGTTTTGGTTGCCAAGGCTTATCACCGTCATTGTGGGCTTAACGTTGAAGCACCTCCAACTCGAAAAAGAGACCTTCGTGATGTTGAAGTGGCTGATTTATGGATAGAAGCTCAAGACTCTTCTGAAGCTGCTTTAGAGGGTGGTGATTCTCATCATGATATAGAGAGTGGATCTTCTTCTAGTGAAAATGAAGATTCTGAACCCCTTTTAGTGTAGGGAATATCCTGAGATGCAAAAATAGAGGAAAAAAAAAATGAGCCAAAGAGAACAATCACATAAAACAATACTTACATGATTCGGCAATTTGCTTATGTCTACAGAGTTGCAGTGATTTCACTATTTTCAAAGAAAAATATAAAATATGGTAGTACAATTTTTCTTTCTTAAAATAACATATCAAACCCTAATATGAAACAATGATATTTATATCCTGCACGAAAGATTCACAATGGGCCTATAGGCCCAAGTTTCCTCACCATGGACTAAACCTCAAAAAATCTCTTATTAAAACTGTGACACTTTTATATCAAATAAGATCATAATTCAGATCAAACATAACTAAGCTTTACATAGCTCAACATTTACCATGCTCAATGTCAAGCATCAAGTGAAGAGTATTTTCCTCAATTTCATGCTTGGAGGAATCAAAGGGTTCCAATGAGATTGATTGGATGTGAAAGTTGATATTCCCTAGTTTGAAGGGATAATACAACCAGATAGATTTCATTGCTAATGAGGATGTATCAGATTTGGATCTAGTGCAAAATCTAGGGCTATATTGCATCGTACAATAGCCCCTCAATCACTCACAAAAAGTTTCAACTTTTTCATCTTTACCCTCTTCTAACATTTAACATTTTTTACCTTTTAAGCCTCTTTGATCCAATCACTGATATTAAAAGTAACCTTCCTAACTTTTGATCAAAAACATTAAAAATGAATTGCATGGTGCAATATTCTTAGTAAGAATATTCTTCTTTGTGATGGAAGAATCTAAAGAACAATGAGCTCATGAAGGTGAAAGCCGAACTGTTACTTGGGAAAAGATGGGGAAGTAGCCTAAAAAAGAGTTTTTGCTGGAAAATTACTGACGAGATATACTTTCATTAGGTTCCACATTTTCAAGCAAAAAGATATGAAAAGAACAAAACAACACTCCCTCCCAACCCCAATACTCCACACCACCCCCACCCCCCCCCCTTGTGAAGTCCTCCTTTAGTTTGGAGAGAAATTTTTTTTTTTTTTTAATCTGACTCTTGGTGTCATTAACAACTACGAGGAATTAGTAGTCTATGGACAGCAACATTAAGGACCTAGAGGAATTAGTAGTTTGTAGACGGCATGGCAAGTGGCAATACTTAAAGATTGTTGACACCTTCATATGGTATCACCACTTGAACTTAAGGAAAATCGTCAACTACAAAAAATTCACTTCTTTATTTATTTTAGTGTATATAATTGGACAGAGGTCTATTTTGATTTGAAGGTGATGCATTATTTTACTATTTGAACTCCGCCATATGAGTGTGTTTTGCAAGTGCAGCTAGACTTTCTTTTTTGGCTTATTCTTTCACTAATTGTCACTTTTTTTTTTTAATGCTTTTAACATGTTGGTCAAATTTCTTTCAAATTAGATTTTATTTACTATTTGATCAATAAACTTATTTTTTATGCATAATTTTAGACTATAAAAATTTGAAATTTAAACATTTGATTAATGGTTTTACAATGGATCTTTGATTTTTTAGAAATTTGTGCAAATATAAAGGATATAATAAGAACATGCAATCTCACAATTAAATTTTCAAAACTCACACCCAATAAAAATATATAAGAGAAGTTTGAAGAATTTCACTATTTAGTTTGGAGAGAAACTTTTATTTTTATTTTTTTTAATCTGATTCTGATGCTCTTGCTGGCGTTAACAACCTAGAGGAGTTAGTAGTCTATGGACAGCAAGATTAAGGACCTAGAGGAATTAGTAGTTTGTAAACGGCATGACAAGTGGCAACACTTGAAGATTGTTGACACCTTCATATGGTATCACCAGTTGAGCTCAAGGAAAATCGTCAACTACAAAAAAAATCATTTCCTTATTTATTTTAGTGTATATGATTGGACAGCATATCAGAGGTCTGTTTTGATTTGAAGGTGATGCATTATTTTGCTATTTGAATTCGGCCATATGAGTGTGTTTTGCAAGTGCAGCTAGGCTTTCTTTTTTGGCTTACTCTTTGACTCGTTGTCACATTATTCATCTTGACCACAA
>NW_027069810.1:124698-147047 GCF_002906115.3 Quercus suber
AGGCTTTCTTTTTTGGCTTACTCTTTGACTCGTTGTCACATTATTCATCTTGACCAAAAATCGTGACCCGCCTCCACATTCTCAAATAGTGCACTATTGCTAGCATCTCCTTTTAAGACCCAAATTCTATAAGTCTAATTGCATAATTATATGTTTTTTGAAATATGGGTCTGCCTACGCATACAAAGTAAGATAAATAAGATTACACACACAAAGCTCATCTCTAAACATCAAGATATTAATGAACTGCATGGCATTTTTTTTTTTTGGGTAAAACATGTTAGGGCAATAGGCTTCATGATAAGGTTTGGTTATTATTTGATTATATGGGTAAAACGTGTCTTGTTAAAACAAGATTTTGTTTCTGTTTTTTGACAATAGTGTCAAAACAAGTTGATTCATTTATAGATAAACTCCATATATAAGCTATTTTGAGTTGAACGCGTCTAACTCATTTCCACGTGCACGCATGGAGTAACTATTATTCACACTGCGCACACATATTTGAATCATTTTACACCGTAGAAAAAGAAAACTTTGAATGTGGTCTGCACATGGAATGCTGGCAATAAACAAGTCTACCACTATAAAAGCAAAGCGTGTGGGGTTCGGCCGTACTTGTGGCCGTGGAAAATCTCACTCCGGACGTTCTTCGTTTCACATTAGTCCAAGTGTAAAATAAAAAAATAAAAAAAAAACACCATATATTGCGTATTAACAAAAAATGGATTTTTTTTTTTTAATTTATTTTCTTTTAAGAGAAGGACAAAAATAATAAGAAAATGTGTAAAAGTTATAAGAGTGGTGTGAACTAGTCTTGATGATGCCAAAATCGTCAGTTGGGTCACTCGTCCAATCCGGAGCTTTAGACGATCTTGTAGGACCTGCAAGTTAAAGAGAGATAGATCGAAGAGACCAACGGGTTGTGCCCGATGGGGGAGTCTCCGATGCTTAAGTTAGTATCACCCCATATTTCTTATATTTAGATAGTGTTTTGTTGTAGCTTTTGACATACCTTCACAAATGAGACAGACTGTCCATTTTATAGGTGATTTGGATAGCTGTTATACTTAATTGGAGGTGATTATTACCCATGTGTAACAGTCATCGTATTGATGGGCGTTTAAGACCGATGAGTAATGGTCGCCATTAATATGTTGAATATGCTTGAACGGTTACATCTTTTGGTCTACTAATGATGCAAGGTTGTCCATATTAATGGACGACCTTAATGATTTTTAGGACTCATCAGTTGCCCCCCCATTCCCAAGTCTGATTTTGATTTATGCTGGTCAGGCTTAGGGAATGTTCTTGACTTGTCTAGATTCAGGCTTCTTTATCTTCAACTACTTTTTTCTTCAGGAACGGTAGTATTTTTGTGAAGACTTCTTAGTATGCCTTTTGAAGGTCTTTTTGGACGTTCGAGGGATCATAGCTTGGTTTTGAAAGTGAGCAAATTTCTTTGGACAGTCATTTTTTATCACTGCTGAAGAACAAGCTAATTTCTTTGGACGACCATTTTTTATCACTGCTGAAGTGTAAGGTTATTTCTTTGGACGTCCATTTTTTATCACTACTGAAGAGCGAGGTGATTTCTTTAGACGACCATTTTTGATCACTTCGATGCTTCTTCTTTTATTCATTTTCTGGTTGTCACATTTGATATTCTTGATTTGCATTTGACTTGCGTTTGTGTAAGAATCTTTGTCTGCTTACACTCGTCTAAGGGTATTTAGTCACTTAGCCACTTTTGGGTGACTTACATCCAGTTATGGAGCTTTGTCATTTAGGCTTCGTCAGTGATTTATATCCGTCTTGGTAGAATCTTATCACTTAGCCATTTTTTGGGTGACTTACATCCAATTACGGAGCTTCGTCATTTAGGCTTCGTCAGTGATTTACATCCGTCTTGGCAGAATCTTATCATTTAGCCATTTTTTGGTGACTTACATCCATTTAAAGAATCTTGTCACTTAGGCTTCGTCAGTGATTTACATCCGTCTTGGCAGAATCTTATCACTTAGCCATTTTTTGGTGACTTACATCCATTTAAGGAATCTTGTCACTTAGGCTTCGTCAGTGATTTACATCCGTCTTGGCGGAATCTTATCACTTAGCCATTTTTTGGTGACTTACATCCATTTAAGGAATCTTGTCACTTAGGCTTCGTCAGTGATTTACATCCGTCTTAGCGGAATTTTAACACTTAGCCATTTTTTTGGTGACTTACATCCATTTAAGGAATCTTGTCACTTATTGCTAGATAGATTCCTTGACGCTATGTTGTTTTGGACCCTCTTGAGGCCATGTTGATATCTGCATTAAGTTGCACATGCACTTGCCAAGACTTGGTTAAACAAGAATTTTAGAACAATTCATATACAAATAATAAGTTACCAATAGCCTAGGTGGACCTTTTTCTTATTTCCTTGTAATCTTAAAGTTTTATCTCTTTTGTGATTTGTCTAGTAATACATACATGTTTGCATGAAACTTTACTAGATGTAAATTCTTATAAACGAATATAAAAGAGACAGAAATAGATGTGTTACCTTAAATGACGACATTATTTTGTCACATACCTCGATCTTTTTATTGTTGGGATCTTCTTGACAAACTCTTCTCTTTTCAAGATGACGAGCTCCTCTCTTTTCAAGATTTTTCTTAAGCTTAACATGATACTTCATGTCTAAAGCCTAGATCTCTTTTGCCTTCGATTTTTCGAAGGCGTAAAATCTAGGCCATGTTCTTGCCCCCGTTCAAACATGAAGAGTGTAATTCTCATTTGTTGACAACTAGAGGAATGCTCTATCATGATTAGATTTTTTTTTTTTTTTGGCATGCTTTTATGACTATGGTCATTGCTCTTTGTAATAGAAATTTCATTTCCCTTCTTCTTTAATTGTACACTTAAGACTTCAATAGTGCTCACTGCATTTTGTTAAGAATGACAATGTACAAATATGCAACTGTATGCTATACAATTATGGATGCCATTTGACGAAGTGAATTCTATATGAATCATAGAGAAGTATTCTATGAAAAGTAAAGCTTTTTGACTATATGCTTCTTTAAACTAATCTTTGTTAGGTGCTTGCATAGTAAATAATTTTAAAAGCAATTTAAAAAGATTTTGGTGAGTTGACGAATACAGTAGAAATTTATTGAGACTTAAACTCATGACGATATAGTGAACACGACCATCTATCATTTTAAGTCTAGGATACTTAATAGAATTTCTTAGATTTATGACGATGAAACATATGCTACTAATAATATAGTCATATTGGTTGTGATAATTGTAACAATTTCATAGCAGTATTTTCAACATGCAAGCTTGATATGAACTTAGTTCTAATAAGGTCATATTTGGCATGGCTAATTAGAAAGAAATAAATAAATGAGTTACCTTAAAAAGAGACCTTAAATCACGATACTATTTTGTATGTACTTTGATCTTTTCATTGTTGTATTCTTCTTGACAAGTTCCCCTGCCTTGAAGATCTCTTTTGTTAGGCTCAGATCTCTTTTGCTTCATTCTTTTGAAGGTGCAAGGACTAGGGTATGTTGACCATTCAAGGGTATATTTCCTTCTTTTAGGGATGAAGGCTATCCCATGGGCTTCTATTATTACTTCCTTTATCGTTTGATCACGACTAGTGAAATGACCCTTCACTTTTTGTCTCTTTGTTGAGACATTGGCCTAGTTGGCCAATTTCTTTTCTTATTCTTCTTGGGCTATTCACTTGACTGTTATGATCGATTGTCTAAAGTCCTGTCATTTTGCAATTTATACATGTACTTGCAAAGTGTTTCATTAAACACATGTCATATGAGTAAAGATACCATTGGTAAGATTTTATAGGGCATTTAGCCTTTGTTCTAGTTTGTTTTAAGGGGTGATCCCATTAAGGTCAAGATTGGCATGTGCATAGGATAAGATTCTTCCGAACACATGCCTAATTGGTTACGCATATACTATAATTTAAAAAGAGTACTTATACTTGATACATGATCTATCATCATACTCTCACATTCAATATATATTCAAGCTAAGGTTTTAACACCATGTCTCTTACATATCATTGTGTGAAACATTATATATCAAACATATAGCATACTAATATAGCATTTTTTTTTTAAAAGAAAGAAATATTCATGATGCTATGGAAAGACTCTAGGCTTTTCCATGATTTTTGTCCTTGGTACAAAATTACCTTATAGCAGTGTCAACAATTATATATAGATAGAGATATGGGGTGATATGATGCTATCATGTCACATACCTTTGATCTCCTTCTTTGCAGGCTCTTCTTGACAAGTTCTCATTCTTAATCATGTGGACTTGACAGTATATGTACAGTCGAAACAGCCTAGTTGCTCTAGTCTAGTTGTTGTACTACATGTACTCTTTTTGTGCAAAGTGTTAGACTAGGAGCAACGATACCAATAAAGAAATTCACAAATAATATTAACCACAAATGTATAAAATTTTCTCTAACTTAAGGGCGATATATATTGATGCATCTATGACATAGCATAATATCCCTTAGTGTTTACATAACCCAAATATATTTTGGAATTCCTTCTCAAAATTAAGCAGTTGATATCATTTAGAAAGGTTTCGAATAGTGGGTCATGATTATTATTTGTGAATTCATAATCAATCATATGCTTATGGGATTTCTCCTAAAAAGAGAGCTAATGAGAAATATTTCTTCCACTACTTGCATACATTAGTGTACAACATATGAGATATATATATATATATATATATTTNCACCATCTGAGAGTCAACCCACTGATAACCCCTAAGAAGCAGCCTCCTTGGCGCCCATCCAAGGAACACGCTGAGGCAGTAAGGGAAGAAGTAGCGAAGCTCAAACAAGCTGGAGCTATTAAGGAAGTTTTCTACCCCGAGTGGCTAGCGAATACTGTGGTGGTGAAGAAAAAGAATGGGAAATGGCTAGTATGCGTGGACTTCGCCAATTTAAATAAGGCTTGCCCTAAAGATCCATTCCCTATGCCAAAAATCGATCAACTAGTGGATGCCACTGTCGGCCACCCTCAGATGAGCTTCCTGGATGCCTTCCAAGGCTACCACCAGATACCCTTGGCCCTGGACGACCAGGAAAAGACCGCTTTCATCACCCCTATTGGTAACTACCACTATAAGGTGATGTCATTTGGCTTAAAAAACGCGAGGTCTACTTATCAGAGAATGATGACGAGGATGTTTGAGCCACAGCTCGGTAGAAATATCGAGATTTACATAGACGACATGGTGGTGAAAAGCAAGGTTGTTGCTAAGCATGTGAAGGACCTTGAAAGTACCTTTGAAGTCCTTAGGGAGTACAAGCTGCACCTAAATGCTTCCAAGTGCTCATTCGGTGTGGGATCTAGCAAGTTTTTAAGATACATGGTGACTCACAGGGGAATTGAGGTTAACCCCGACCAGATAAAGGCCATCAACAATTTACAAGCTCCTCGGAATCCCAAGGAAGTCCAGAAACTGACTGGAATGACTACTTCCCTAAATCGATTTATCTCCCGGTCAGCAGACAGGTGTCGGCCCTTCTTCTCTCTACTCAACAAGTGGAAAGGATTCAAGTGGACTGAAGAATGTGATGTGGCCTTTCAGCAACTCAAAGATTATCTAGCTCGGCCACCAATCATGTCCAGCCCTGAGCCAGATGAAGTCTTGTTTGCCTACATTACGATGGCTCCCTATGTTGTGAGCTTGGTGTTGATCCGAGCAGATTGCGATGTACAAAGACCAGTCTATTACATAAGTAAGTCGCTGCATGAAGCTGAGATCCGTTACCTGCCACTGGAAAAGGCCATCCTAGTAGTAGTGCTTGGTACACGAAAGCTACCTCACTATTTCCAGGCCCATACAGTTATCGTCCTCACTCAGCTCCCACTCAAGGCTATACTCTGAAGTGCTGACTACACCGAGGGATTGCTAAATGGGTTACGATCTTAGGGCCTTCGACAATAAATATATGCCCCGCACGTCAGTCAAAGGCCAGATCCTTACGGATTTAGTGGCCGAGTTCACGAAACCCCATTTAGAAGAAGCGATACTAATGTCGGACATAGATGAAAAATCGGTTGGCATGATCTCTCAACAAAGCCCCTCCCATTGGAAAATGTATGTGGATGGCGTAGCAAATTAAAAGGGTTCTGATGTAGGACTGGTATTAATATCTCCAGAGAAGATAGTTATCGAAAAATCACTAAGACTGAACTTCACGGCCACAAATAATGAGGCCGAATACGAAGCCTTGCTAATAGGAATGGCCATGATTCGGAGAATGGGAGGAAAGTCATTGGAAGTGTTCTCGGACTTGAGATTGGTAGTCGGTCAAGTGCAAGGTGAATTCGAAGCGAAGGATGAGAGAATGCAGGGATACCTGAGTCGAGTTAAGCACTTGCAGTCGGGATTTGACTTTTTTAATTTGCTACACATCCCTAGAAATGGCAATGCACATGCTGATTCTCTAGCCACGCTTGCTACCTCGTCGGCCCAGAATTTACCAAGAGTCATCCTCATCGAGGACCTGTAAGGGCCTATAGAAGCACGAACAGAGGCAGTACAAGTTCACCAGATCAAGGCCGAGCCTAGTTGGATGGATCCTATCATTAACTTCTTGCAGGGTGATATTTTGCCCAAAGAAATGGGGGAACCTGATAAAATCCGAAGGAAAGCGACCAGGTTCTGGCTATCTGAGGACCAAAGACTGTACAAACGCTCCTATTCAGGACTGTACCTACTATGCATTCATCCTGAAGCGGCTGAGTTGCTACTGAAAAAGCTACATGAAGAGATTTGTAGGAGTCATACTGGGGGTAGATCTTTGGCTCATCGAGCCATTACTTAAGGTTATTGGTGGCTGAACATGCAAAAAGAAGCCCAAGAGTATGTTAAGAAGTGCGATCAATGTCAACGATTTGCACTGAATATACATCAGCCAGGTAGAACCCTCAACCCACTATCCAGTCTGTGGCCATTCGCTCAATGGGGCTTAGATATCGTGGGGCCATTCCCTAAGGCCGCAGGGAACAGGAAATACCTGCTGGTCGGCACTGACTACTTCACCAAATGGGTCGAAACTGAACCTCTTGCCAACATCCGAGATGTAGATGTACAAAAGTTATTGTGGAAGAATATCATCACTCGTTTTGGGGTTCCTCATACTCTCATCTTGGACAATGGTCTGCAGTTCGATAGCAAAGCATTCAGGAGTCATTGTAGTGAATTAGAAATCACGAACAGATACTCCACCCCAGCTTATCCCCAGGTAATGGCCAAGCAGAAGCTGTCAACAAGGTCATTGTAAATGGCCTAAAGAAGAGATTGGACGACGCAAAGGCAAGTGGGTAGAAGAATTGCCGCATGTACTTTGGCCTACAGAACTACGCCTCGTAAATCTACCGGGAAGACCCCTTTCTCAATGACCTATGGGGCTAAAGCTATAATACCTTTGGAGACTGGGTTCCCAACGTTGAGAACTAGTTCATTCAATCCAATTGATAACAATGAGCAGCTAGAGAAGAGTTTGACCTGGTTGAGGAAAGAAGGAAAATGCAATGGTTCATCTGGCACATTATCAACAAAAGCTTAGGCAGGGCTACGACGCCAACGTAAGGCCAAGACCTTTGGAACCTGGTGATTTAGTGTTGAGGAAAGTTGTCGGCACTACAAAGAACCCAGCTTGGGGAAATTAGGGCCTAATTGGAAGGGCCATATCGTATTACTTCAGGGACTGAAATTGGGGCATATTTCCTTGAAAATCTAGATAGCCATGTGGTATCCCGCCCTTGAAATGTAAATAACCTCAAAAAGTACTATTATTAATCGAATCTTCCCTTTAATTAGCATGCCGACTCATCATTTGAAGCACATTTTCCTAAGTGTTTAAGCTTAAATCTAATCATGCATGTAGTCCTCGGACCAAATGATTTAGGTTAGTTAACACCTCGCTACATTTCTCTATGTATTTAAACTTAAATCCATTCATGCCTGTAGTCCTCGGACCAGATGAGTTGGGTTAGTTAACACTCTGCTACGTTTCTCTATGTGTTTAAACTTAAATCCATTCATGCCTATAGTCCTCGGACCAGATAAGTTGGGTTAGTTAACTGTTACAATTTTGCTAAGTGTTAAAACTTAAATCTAATCATGCCTATAGTCCTCGGACCAGATGATTTAGGTTAGTTAACACTCTGTTATGATTTCGCTAAGTGTTTAAATTTAAACCTAATCATGCCTGTAGTCCTCGAACCAGATGATTTATCATGCCTGTATGAACCAGATGATTTAGGTTAGTTAACACTCTGTTACAATTTCGCTAAGTGTTTAAACTTAAATCTAATCATGCCTGTAGTCCTCGGACCAGATGATTTAGGTTAGTTAACACTCTGTTACAATTTTGCTAAGTGTTTAAACTTAAATCTAATCATGCCTGTAGTCCTCAAACTAGATGATTTAGGTTAGTTAACACTCTGTTACAATTCCGCTAAGTGTTTAAACTTAAATCTAATCATGCCTGTAGTCCTCGGACCAGATGATTTAGGTTAGTTAACACTCTGTTACAATTTCGCTAAGTGTTGAAACTTAAATCCATTCATGCATGTAGTCCTCGGACCAGATGATTGGGGTTAGTCAACACTCCCTTGCAATTCCTCTAACTATTCCAAGTCAAAACCTTTCTTGCCTCTAGCCCTCGAACTGGATGATATGATGAGCCACGCTTGAAATTCTTGAATGTATTTAAGTTAATTCAAATTTATGATAGGATTCCTTACTCATATTTAATTCAAAAACAAGGGGTAATAATGCTCTCTATGCATATTTGAAAAGACCTGCGAAGCTCCCATAATCACTTGTTGCTTTCGTGGCTTATTGGTAAGCCTTATACTAACTGTTCTTTTTAGTGCCAATTTTAACTACTTATGTCATCTACATGATATGGTGGATAAATTTATCTATATTGTCACCATAATTACAAGGGACAGTTGCTTGCAACAATAATAAGTCATAAGATATGCAACGAAGAGACAAAAGTTTCAATGATTAAGAGAAAAAGAGTTTACAAAATCCTTGCATAACAGAAGAAACTATTATAAGTACAAAATGGAAACCCTTAAATTTTTAGGCCTTCTTCTGAGAGACCAAGGATCAACAGTTTGGTCCTCGGATTCTGGGAGGGTTTTCTTCTCCCCCAAAACTTTGTCCTTTCCCTTAGGAGCCTCAACAGGCTTATTCGGATCATCGGGCCGACTAGATTCCTTGGAAACCTCAAGGTTGACTAGTGGAAGTTGGCCGACCAAGGATTGCTCTGAAGCCTCAGGGAGCTGTGTAGGAGGATATGGATCAGACCCTGGGAGCTCTCGGATTTCAAAATCGTAGTATACACTCCCAAGTAATCTTAAGTCAAATTTCGGGGGACTCCAGTAGCATCCAATGCCTTTTTCCAGGTTATGTCGCAGTAGTCTCGACTAACCGAGGCAAATTGCTCCAAAAGCTGGGTCCCGGTCTCATCCACCCCCAACTGGTAGGTTGCTTTTCTCTCAGCCTCAATTGCCTCCTAGGCTAGTGAGCATTCTGCTTGGCTATTCGGGTGCTCTCCTTGGCCTTTTGAAGTTTGGCCTTGAGACCCTTCACCAGCTCCCTCTTAGTCGCCAGGTTGATCTCTGCCATGTGCAATCTTTTACGCTGCTCTTCAGCTTGAGCCTCAGCGTTTTTGAGTCCAGTGTCAAGGTTATTCCTCTGATTGGTCATCTCTTTTAATTGCTTGGAGAGCAGAGAATAATCCTCTTTCAGGCGGCCCAAAGATTTTTCTACCTCTGATTGAGATTGAGCTGCAGCTTGGGCTTCGAGGTTGGATTTCTTGTTCCACTCCTCGGCCACATATATTTACTGAGTAATCTGCATGATAAGAATTTTCAACATAGAGTAAGGACAGGAGGTAAAGTAAAAAGCAGCACCTGAATTAAGAGGATCAGTTCACTCACCATGGCTATATCCCTCTTAAGGGATAGGAAGAGGTCGTATTGGTTGAAACGCCGATACGAGTCCATATCCTTTGGGAGGAGAAGTGGCTGCTCTAGAACCTCGGCAACAACACCTGCCCTCCCCTCATCGTAGTTTCTGAGGGAAGTGTCCCAGGGGATTAGAGCGCCATCTAGCTCCAGCCTTGGGGACCAAGTGCAGGCCCTCGGCGCACATCAGCTACATGGATGTCCTCTCGGCTCTCAGTAGAAGAGGCCCTCTTGCTTCGGTGGTCTTTCACCACCTTTTACTGCTTGGCCCCTCTTGGGGGAGCCACCTCCCTCTCCTCAGTGTCAATGATGGGTCTCTTCTTCTTCGGATCTGGCACTTGCTTAATGCCAGGATCTAGAGGAATCTGAGGAGGTGGCAGTGGAAGGTTCGCAGCTGGTTGGGACGTACCAGTCCCTTTAGTCTTTGCCTTTTTGCCCCTATTTTTCATTACACTTTTTAAGTCCACCATATTTTCATCCGAAGAGTCTTCGGGAAGGGCAGTTATCTAAACAGGATGGATGCTGGACTACTTGTCGGCTTCTTCTTCGGCGTCCGAAACCTCTATCACTCGATCCCCTCCTGAAGCTTCTCCCCCGAACTCAAATTTATCTATCTGCTCCTCTAGCGAGGAGGTAGAAGAACCAACCCTTTCGCCTATAACTGCCGGTTCAAAGGGAATTTGTTGGATCAGCTGGACGAGCGAGGGTACACCCTGAGGGTTTGATGGGTAGCTTGATAGCTTGCAAAGTAAAGAAGGAGTAACTTCTCCTGAGATTTTATATGAGGTCAAATAAAGGGGCAAGTGTTACCTCGCCCAAATCCCGAGGAAGAACCACACCCGTTAGATCAACAACCCACTGTTGGATACAAAGGACAAGGCGCCGCCTGAAGTAATTAATGCAGCACCTTGGAAATACGAAAACAACAGCGGCAATGATGAAGCGCTTATACCTAGGCCTACACACGTGCCAGCTCAGATATTTGTCTGTTCTCGAGCTTCTTACCTCCTGACAAGTCAAAATCCCACTTTTTCTCTTCGGATGCGAGGGAAAAACTAGGATTTTGAGGGGCTATTATGGGGGGGGGGGGTAAAAGCCCAGACATACCTATTGGGCGGGGGCCCTATCTTGAGGATTATTGTATGTCCGAAGAGGAATAACGGGTTGGGGTAGAGTTCATCTGAATGTAACTAACCCAGAAATGTAGGAAGAGTATCATCCGAAGAAGTCACCTTTTGTCCGAAGAGGTTCTACTCCTCGGATACGAATAGTCTTGATCAAGCCAACAAATGGAAGGTCCGAATGACCTTCCTGGCAATCCTAATGACAAAGATAAGCTCTGAGCATACTTGGGGATGATAAGAACGAGGAAATATCTCAAGGAAAAGCTGCCACTATCACATTAAATGCACTGCAGCTGTTTTCTGGCCACATTAATGTGAAGAAGACCCCTGGCCGCATTAATGGGACATGCACTCAAGTGGATGCTTAGATGAAGAACAAGTGGACGATAAAGATGATGGGGAGGGTGCAATATAAGGAGAAGAGATCTCTGATAATGGAGCTGGAGGGAAAAATGGGAGAGAAGGAGAAGATAATTTTACTGTAGCTCCAAGAGTTGTAATCACCTTTCATTCAATAACACACCTCTTCGGATATACACTTGTCCAGTTAGTTAAGCATGATTTTGTGCCAATGCATCCTTAAATACCATAATTAATCACTGTTTAATTTGCCACCAACCCAGCTCTTTCGCCCACTCTCTACAAATTCATTGTCTTAGGTTCGTTGGGCTCATAATCCATCCCTCTTGGGCTTGGGCTACAAAACTAACCCTACAGGCACATTTAGGGCTCGTTTGGTAATATTGTTTAAATAATAGTTTTCATTGTTTAAATATCATAACATATATTTTCACAACACTTTTTCACTCATACGTATTTCCACAATACTTAAACAACATTATATTGCTAGATTATATTTGAACTATTGGAATATCTCTCAAACCTCTCTTACAATCACTCACTAAGGCATCTATGTTTGGATCACTTTTTGATTTTTTGCAACAGCAGAATATATACCGGTCTTCCAAATTTATTCATTTATAATGGGTTCTGATAGGGATAAAATCTCTAAGCAAATGGACACAAATAACGGGGGCAGACATTAGTGACGAAGTCGCCCAAAGAGACGGCCTAAGCACTCTACCAATCAGAGAACTAGTAGACGAGCTCATAACATGGATAGAGAAGACGAGTGATGGTTGGATTCCTCAAAGGTACACGAACCCAAGGTAAATGGTTTGCTAAAGCCACGTGGCACCTACATGGCATCTACGTGGCACCTCTGTGGCATGAGTGGTCTCCAAGAATCTAAGTATGAAAATGTTTTGCTTTCTGCGTATAACCACAATCAGAGAAATCCATACAAAGAAAGGATCCCATAAAATACAAGTATTAATGAGAATTTTCTCTACAAGGAAACACCTTCTTTGGCAAGGAATAAAGATTAGCTCTACATTACTATAAAAACCCTAAAACCCTCATAAATCAAGGTACGCGTAATTTTTTCCACTCTGGCACTCTAGTGTTGTAGAAATTCTCTCTAACTTAACCTTCTGAGGGTATCTAGTCCGGTACTGCACCGGTACTCTCTGTAAAGTCTTTTGTATTTTTTGTTTTGCAAGTTCTATCGAAGAGCACACGAGGACTGTGCAACTCATTGACAATTTTTGGCATCATCAGGTTCAATGAATCTTAGATTTTCTGTGTTTTTTTTTTTTTTTAAGGAAGATAAATAAGCTGACTGAGTATAAATTCCATGTAATATATAGTATTTAAATTTTAAGTTTGTGAAATAATTGAGTTGGTAATAGAAAACTAAGGATAATATATGCTGGATGTAATTAGTTTGTATTTTTTACAAGGAGGGACCCAGGTGGAGGCCAGCCCCCTGGCCCCATTTTTTTTTTTTTTTTTTACTTATTATATATTTTATTTATTATATATTTTATTTTTGTAGTTGAGTTCTCCTTCCAAAACTTTAGGCCTTTTTTTCTTCAATCAGCCTAGTTAGCCTAGTTCAATTAGCAATTATCCAACCCAAAAAATTAACAATAAAACAATAAAAACATTCGCAACAGTGATTTTATTTTAGCATTAAAAAATTATTTTATCACCAAAGAACCAAAAAACCATATGTTATTGAAGAAGTTAAAACTAAATTTTTTGTAACTCCAGTAAACTAGTATAAATTTTTTAGCACAACTACTATGAATGCTTTAACTTCAATAACAAAAATAAATAAATAAAAATAAAATCCTAGCCAGCCTAGCATTAAAAAAAATTTAATTTGTTTTTTATGTTTTTGTTTTTGTTGTTAGATGATTGCATCTTAATGTATTGAAAAACCAACAAATTTGTACATTTATAATTTGTTAATACTTAATATTATTATTATTATTTTTTATATACTCTGCCCCTTCTAAATTGAAATCTTGAGTCCATCCCTAATTTTGTTGTATTGACAGCTACCACAGCCTTTGCCAGCCATATCCAACAAAACTCATTTAATTTTAATTGTTTTTGGAGAGTAATATACTTTCATAAACATGTTTTTTTAAAAAAAAAAAAAAACATTATGGGTATCAAATTTGAAGTTTTTCTTTTTTTTTTGTTGTTGACTTTTTGCCCCACTGGAACACAACTTTTGTATAAACAATGACTTTCCGTAGGTCTAAAGTTTTGACTAAATTACGTACTGTTGGATATATAGAGACAGAATCTTCCGGGAAAAAACTCTAATGAAAATCACCGGTCAGTTATTGTCTAGTAAATAATGATTGCTTTACACACATGCGCTTAAATAAAATAAACAAGAAGATATCTTAATCTACGATCCTAATTTCCATTTGAAATGCATGCATCCAGTCCAAATTATATATTACAAATCTTATTAAATGTATATCAAATATTAGATTATTTAAAATTTTATATAAGATTTAATGCTTTATACATTATTAGATTTAAGAAATAAAACATTAAATGTGAAAAGATGTTATCTGATGAGGGTAATTTTGTGGTTTTAATAAAGTCGTTCATATTAGGCAAAAGTGACGGTCCTAATGAACTTGTCAACCTCACTTGCACGTTCACGACCTAACAACAATAGGATAAAGTCAATGGTTCCACTTCAAAGCCGATAGCTGCACCTTGAGGACAACAAACACCTAAACAAGGCGACTAGAATATATAGACGAGATATGAAGTTGACGGAGGGAAGCTGAAGAGGATAAGCGAACCTTTGACGAAGCTAACATGGCCTCACTTGGCCTCCATGCATAAGCATATAAGGAAATATCTTGTGCCCTACGTTTAACTCTAATCAAGAGAGTCCTATAAGGAAATAATCTCGTAAGATACGCGAATTAATAAAGAAGGTCTCTCCCGCAAAGAAAGATCTTCTAAGCTAAGAAACAAATGTCAACCCCATGCTACTATAAAAACCCCAAGACTCTCAAAAACCAAGGCATGCATAATTCCCTCAGCTCTGGTACTTTAGAATAGTAAAAGTTCTTTAACAACCTTCGAAGGGTCTTTGGCCGGTATCATACCAGTACTCTCCTAAGGTTTTCTTTGTTTTTGTTTCACAGGCATTGTCTCGAGCACATGAGGACCGTGTGACTTATTGACGATTTTCGGCATCATCATTATCCATTTTATTTTATTCTCTTGGCCCCACTTACTCAAAAAATGCAATAAAAATGTTTATAGTATAAATTATATACATATTTATTGCGTTAAAAAAAAAAAAAAAAATTTATTTTTCATTCTAAAGGTTTGACTCGGTGCATATGAAAAATGCCATGCCCGGAGATCTGCTCTTTGTATAAAACTATAAATACAGGAGAAGTCGAGTGCATTAACCACACAACAAGCTAGAAAGCCTTCTTCTTTATCTGCTTCTTTATATCATTATCATGGCTCCCTTATTCTCGATCCCATCAGTTCTCACTACCAAAATTAAGTCCTGCCTGCTATTTTCACTTCTTGTGGTTATGGTTTCTGCTCAGTTGTCCTCAACTTTCTATGCAAATCATGCCCTAAAGCCCTTTCCACCATTAAATCTGCTAAAGACTCTGCAATATCAAGTGAGGCACGAGTGGGAGCATCCTTGATTCGCCTGCACTTTTATGACTGCTTTGTTAATGCAAGTCACCTTTAACTCTGTGTGTGTGTGTGTTTTGCCCCTTAACCATTATCTTATCTACAAGTACAAATGTTTGCATGTTTGGTGCATGTGTTTTGGGTGTGTTTTTTTTTTTTTTTTGAATAGTTTTGGGTGTGTATTTTAAAAGGTAATATTAGAAATACGATATTTTTCTAATGAACTTCTTAATTTATAGCATGTTATGATTAGAACATCACTTTTAGTTAGATCTATTATGGGCATCGCTTTTAGTTAGATCTATTATGGGCATCGCTTTTATTATACACCAATTACAATAAATTATATCAACTATTGTGAATAATTTTTTTTTAAAAAAGTTATATTGCTGAATTTATTTATATTTAATGCATGTAGAAGATGTGTCATAGTAATATTTAGATTATAAAGTATTTTAACATTCAAAAATGCTATTCGGCAGTATGAATATAATTACATGTTTTTGCGGATATAGAGGTTCAAGCACAAAGTAAACCCAACGTACATAGATTGATGATTAAAGCGGATAATCATAGCTTGCACAACAATATTTTTTGAATCAAATTTATACTGTCTTGCTATTACTATAAACAAATCCATCTGATTAGAATTATTTTTCTGCAAAATAGTACTCTTCATTTGAAACAAATCTATTTCAGTAAACGGATAAGTCACCTAAAAAAAATTTCTTCTTTTTTAAGTATGAGAGATATTTGGGCCCTTCACTACAATTTTGTTCATTTTTAGATCCTTGTAAACTAGATTGTTTAACCTAATTAATTAACCAAGTGAATACTTAGATTTATTATTCAAATCTAGGTTAAAAAAAAAACAATCATATCATGCAAAGCAGCTGAAAAATAAAGAACAAAATGATATGATGACCCAGAAAAACTAAACCACTAAAAAACCTAGAAAGTATTTAACCTAGTTATCCTCAAAATAAAAAGCAAATCCACTATGAAAGAATTAAAGTTTGTACAATAGAACTTAGACCACTAACATTCTATTGCTACCTCAAGTAAAAATCTTACTACCACGACCCCATGATAGCTCTGAGTTCACAGATTACTTCTTTCCTTGATCTTTGCAACACAAACACCCACACTTCCGATTAAAAAAAAAAAAAAAAAACCCACAAAAAAACACAAACTCTCCTGTTTGTGACTCCAAGACCACCCTTAAAGGTTTAGATCATCAACACCTTTAATGACTAGAGAAGGTAGCAACTTCTACAATACCAGATCTTGATATTCTTCAAGGAATAACACCGGTAGAAGACATGAGAGAGCTTTGGGTACAAAACCCTAGATCTACAAAAAGAGGCACACTCTTCTCTCTCTAAAAAGTCTCATAATAACGTGCTTAGGGTTTCCTAATCATTTTTGGGCTTGAACTGCTGCTGGGCCGAACTTAAAATTCTACAGAGTCGTATTTCGATCAGTCGAGCCTGTCTCTCAATTGGTCGAACCAAACAAATTCTGAAATCTCTTTTCTGCAACTTGCTTGTTCTTGGACCTTAACTTGTAGTGAATACTAATGGGTAGGTTCCTTAGACCTCACTTTTGCCTATGACCAACAAAAACTTATCCCTATCCAACCAAAAAAAAAAAAGTCCCTGTTAACTGTTTAGTCTACCTTGGCTGGGCTTTTATAATTTTTTTTTTTTTTTTAAAGAGATAATTACAACATGTTGCTAACTCCGCAACTCGAACTCTTTCCTCCATAAACCCCCAAGCACTTTGTGCATGAAAATGTGTCAATTCAGCTATAAGGCCTTTGGCTTATAATTTTATTATATTTGATTTATTTTTCTTATTTGTTATAGACAGGTTTTTTAAATACTTGTAGTATATTAATATAATTACAAGTCTTTGTCCTCTTCGTTGAGCCATATCTATTTAATTTATTTTGCTTATTTGTTAGATATTAAAGGCCAATAATATAGTTTCATAAGCCATATAATAAAGTCATTCAAATGTTATAAGAAACGTAAATCATAAATTATTAAATTTCATGGAAATGGGAGAATGATTCTAATTGAATATATAAGAAACTAAACTATATTGTGTTAATGGAATATGAACCTACCTCTCAATTTTGTGGAAAAAATAACATGTTTATATAACATTTTGTAATAGGGATGTGATGCATCCGTACTCTTGGACAAAACAGCAACTAAACCAGGAGAGAAAAATGTTGGTCCAAATCCTTCACTAAGGGGATATGAAGTAATAGACACGATCAAATCTCAATTGGAGAATTTGAGCCCCGGTGTTGTATTTTGTGCTGATATCTTAGCCGTTGCTGCAAGAGATTCAGCTGTTGCTGTAAGAAAGAACTCAAACTTTTACATTACTTATTATTTTTAACCAATAATATTAGGTGATCCTGTGAAGAGTTTATTTTCTTGAGTTTATTTAGTTTAAAAAATTAGCCAAAGAAAGTATAATGTTACATAGAAAAAGTAAAGTTTTAAAATACTATATATAAATCAAATAAACTAAATAAGTTAAAAATAAGTTGTGGCTATAGACCAAAGTTTTCTTATTATTAAAACCTTGTTCTTTTGATGTCATTTTAATCATATTATTGGTTTTAATTCAGCTGAGTGCACCTAATTGGTATTGGACTGTTGATTTGGGAAGAAGAGACTCTGCCACAGCCAGTTCTGCTATTGTTACTGGCAACTTCCCGCTTCCAACATTAAATCTTATTGGCCTTATCAGCGCTTTCTCAAAAAAGGGTTTCACTGCCAAAGAAATGATGGCTCTATCAGGTGGGTTGAAATCTTAGTAACTCTAATTGTAGTGTTTAGAGTCTCATATTTAGAGCTCTAGCTTAACTCAATTCGTAAAGTCTTGAGTGTTTTACTTCAAAGGACGGAACTTGATTTTACCTATTATAAAAAATAAATAAAAATTTAACATATTTAGGGGGGCCCCTACTGTTAATCTAGTTCTGCTCTTATGAATCTACTTATTACCATACTTTATACCAAACAATGAATCTACTTATTACCATACTTTATACCAAACAAAAAATTGGACATGTGATTGATAGAGAATAAATTTGAGTATGGAACATATGATTTTTTTCTTCTCATTAATCAAGGAACTTGATTTTTTTTTCATCTCGTTAATCAAGGAACTTAAGTTTAAATCCTACAAACAGGAAAAAAAAAAAAGCAAATAATGTCTGGAATTGATGGTAAACAGTAATTTTTGTATAGCAGATGCTATTTCAAGTTATATGATACTTTACAAAAAAATGCCTTGTATGAAATGACACCCACATTATTCTTATACTTTGTCTAGGAATTCACTCAGTCGGCCAAGCACTTTGCAGAAACTTCCTAACCAGGATTTATAATGAAACCAACATAGATTCCCCATAAGCAACTTCATTGAAATCAGTTTGTCCAAGCACTGGCGGTGACAACAATCTTGCCCCTCTAGATGTAACTACTCCAACAACCTTTGACAATGCTTACTACACGAATTTGATAAACAAAAAGGGTCTCTTGCACTCGGATCAGCAACTCTTTAGCGGAGGCGCTACTGATTCCATAGTTACCACTTATAGCAACAATGTGGGAAACCTCATAACAGACTTTGCCAACGCAGTGGTGAAGATGGGAAGACTCAGTCCACTCACAGGCACAAGCGGCCAAATAAGGAAAAATTGCAGGAAAGCCAACTGAGTTAAGGCACTAGAATATGTTGTTTCGGTGTCCATTTTTATTGTTCTTCACTTTTTTCATGGTTGAAAAAATAATGACATTATTACTCGTTTAAATTAGTTTTCTATTGTCAATTTTGAGCACAAGTTCAGATAAATATTGGCATGTGTTTGACAAGAATTGTCCATCATGCATTGTATATATTCCCCGATCTTGGCTCAAGTGGAGTGACTAATTATATATATATATATATATTGTAGTATTAAATTCAAATGTTGGGTCGAATTGTGATTCCTTATAGATCACCATGTGAATAAGTGACCGGAAGTATCAATTTGTGTTGACAGTTGGCATTCATATCTTTTTTTTTCTTTTTTTCTTTTTTTTTTTCTTAATAATTGAATAGTTGGATCTCTGTTGTAAACACTAAGATGCGCCACACTTAAGATGTGCCAGCATTTCATTGCCTCTTCTCTAGAGTTAAAGAGAACTTTTCCCCCCTTTTGTTGTTTGTTTGATTTTTATTTGTGGACGTTAGTGAAGTTATGTTTTAGTGTTACTATGCTTGACTAGTTATGCTTGGTGGTAATGTTGCTACGGTAATTAGGATCTAAGCATGATAATGCTTGGATGTTCTTCTGTTGTTCAGAAAGTAATCATATGATAGATCTTGAATTATCCTCATTAATGTCATGCAAAACTATGTTTGTTGTTGCCAATCCTTCAATTCGTTTATTTTAAATTAATTGTGTGCATATGAAATGGAGAGAATTGTATTCAGGGGCGGAGCCACGTTAACCATTAGGGGGCCAAACCCACCCCCCACCCCCCAAAAAAAATTTTAAAGCTTCTCTAATTGTAGGTAAAAATAGGTCTTTCTACTATTTATTTAAGAGCTTGCCCCCTCCAAGAGAAATGCTTGACCCCCCCTCCAATGTGTCAGCCATAGAAGTTCCCTCACCCTAACTCCCTTTTTACTTTTGTGTCTTTGACTCTTTTTCCATTCCCATTCCTCTTTTAAGTATGTAAGCCACAGGGATGGCTCAACATAATTTGGGGCTTAAGGCAAAAAATTTATGTGGAGCCTTTTAATATGTAAATATTAATTAAACAAAATTATTTTATACTAATCAAATTAAGGTTATTTTGATACATTAAATACATAAATAATACCAACTAGACTAATGTTAATTTCATATAGAAAATTAAATATCATAGTTGAATTATAAATATTAATAAAAATAAATATATATATATATATATATTACAATTGAAAATAATTAATTTTGAATTTTTATTTGTGGACGTTAGTGAAGTTATGTTTTAGTGTTACTATGCTTGACTAGTTATGCTTGGTGGTAATGTTGCTACGGTAATTAGGATCTAAGCATGATAATGCTTGGATGTTCTTCTGTTGTTCAGAAAGTAATCATATGATAGATCTTGAATTATCCTCATTAATGTCATGCAAAACTATGTTTGTTGTTGCCAATCCTTCAATTCGTTTATTTTAAATTAATTGTGTGCATATGAAATGGAGAGAATTGTATTCAGGGGCGGAGCCACGTTAACCATTAGGGGGCCAAACCCACCCCCCACCCCCCAAAAAAAATTTTAAAGCTTCTCTAATTGTAGGTAAAAATAGGTCTTTCTACTATTTATTTAAGAGCTTGCCCCCTCCAAGAGAAATGCTTGACCCCCCCTCCAATGTGTCAGCCATAGAAGTTCCCTCACCCTAACTCCCTTTTTACTTTTGTGTCTTTGACTCTTTTTCCATTCCCATTCCTCTTTTAAGTATGTAAGCCACAGGGATGGCTCAACATAATTTGGGGCTTAAGGCAAAAAATTTATGTGGAGCCTTTTAATATGTAAATATTAATTAAACAAAATTATTTTATACTAATCAAATTAAGGTTATTTTGATACATTAAATACATAAATAATACCAACTAGACTAATGTTAATTTCATATAGAAAATTAAATATCATAGTTGAATTATAAATATTAATAAAAATATATATATATATATATTACAATTGAAAATAATTAATTTTGGATATAAAACGATGCATAGTTAAATAAAGTTGTAATCTAATTTTTAATTTTATATTTTGATTTTAAGAGAGAGAAATAGGTGTTATTTGATGTGTGGCTTTGTAGAACATTAGTTTTCAAAAATTAAAGTCTCAAACTATCAGGAGAGATTAATCTATAATTGATGATTTAACACATTTGCATCATCTTTTTGAAATATTTTAGGGTTTCAATTGAGTTAAGGTTCTATTGGTCTCATACTTTAAGAGTCTTGATAAAAATGAAAAAGAAAAATGCACTAATTAAAATAACTATAAAATGTTCAAAATATAATGTGACATTGTCTCTCATTGATGAACTTCATTAATTTAACTAATGAATATTTATATCACTTTTTTTGTGATTAATAACATGGCAATTTGTAAATCAATAATAAAATTTGTAGTATCATTAACATCACTAATAAAAAAAATGTACAACCTTAGAAAATATATATATATATATATATATATAATTTTATAAAAATTTGAGCCTTTAACTATGGAAAATTGGGCCTTTTTTCTTAAGGAAAATTTTGTTTTTTGGTGAGCCTTAGGCCCAAGCCACCTTACTTGTGACTTCGAGATCCCACTCAAAGGTTTCAGATCACCACTAGATGTTGATCCTGTATGCAACAAGTTCTACAACACTGGATCTTAAGATTCTTCAAGGAATATTGCCAGTAGAAAGCTTTAGAGAGTTTTGGGTACAAAAACCCTAGATTTACAATTGGAGGCACAATATGCACTCTTTTCTCTCTAAAACCTCTAAAACCCCCATCTAGGGTTAGTTTATAATGTCCTTTAAATACTGGAAAAAATGGATTGCGATTTGGGTTTCTAATGGACAAGTTATCGGCTTTTTACGTTTGTTAATTTTTGCTGATATGTGACTTCCGATCGATCGAGGGAATCGAACAGCAATCAAGAGAACCAAATTTCAACTCACTTTTTTCATCCTGAACTTGAGTTTTTTTTTTGTCTTGGACTTGAAAGTACACTATTCTAAGTCAATAATACTTACCTTTTGTCATGGTTTGCTAACACTACATACTCTAAACCTAACAAATTCTTTAGAACAAGTTATAAAATAAAAATTATTGAGACAAAGTAAAAGGTACATCAGCATCCAGAGATACATAAAAAAAAAATGATGAAAAAGCTTTCCTTAGCACTAGTTATTGCTATTAGTTTACCCACATAATCTCTATAATTCTCACACTACTACACAAGTACAACGTAGGTCCTTGAAATTTTTGAGATATGGTCTTAGTGAAAAAAGAATTATATAAAATTATATTGACACATGGCTTACCAAGGCCGGCCAAGCCTAGGCAAGTTA
>NW_027069810.1:155755-192297 GCF_002906115.3 Quercus suber
TTTTTTTTTTTTGAAAGGTAATCGAAATATTATAATCACTATATTGAAGTAAAAAAATTCAAATTTAACAATTATTAACAAATTAAGAGAAATTAACAATTATTAATGAAGGTTGCTATAGATGGTAGTTGTAGTAGAATTCATTCAATATGTTATAATCATTTACATCACCTCATAACATTGCTTCATATTCCATGTATGCACATCTCATAATATAATAAGCAACCTTGTATAATCAAGGAATGCCAAATATTTTGTAATGAATTCATCATACGGATTTTGGACATGTTTTTATAGCTTTCTTATTAATTTATTTATACTCAATGGTTAAAACCACCAACACAACACCCTTTTTAATTTTTTGATCGAATTAATGTATACATGTGAGGTAAGCTTATCTTTTGTCTTCCAACCAACACAACACCCTTTTTTTTTTCTTCCGTTTTTTCTCAGCCACATTTCCTTCACCTTTTGTCTTCTTTATTTCTCTCTTTTCTCAATTTTCCTCCACAAACTTCTTTCAATACCTTTCTCTAACTCTGTTTCAAATATTGCTTGCCTTAACCTAGTACCCACACTTCAACAAAGTGACTTCAGTGAGCCATAGTTCATCAAGAATCAAGACCCACTTTAGCACCCCTCTTTGAAACAACTTTTTGATCGTTGTGTTGATCAGTGACTCCATGATTCTCATCCAGAATCAAGACCCAGTTCACTTCGGTAGTACCTACGGCATGCAGTGGTGATGGGGCTCCATCAGTGACGAAAACGACATGTAGCAGTGATGGGGCTCCATCTGCCACAAAAATAGCTGTTGAGAGCAACAAATCTAAAAGTTGTGTACGGTCATGATTGGTCGTGGGTCTGTGTTTATATATATATAGATGATGGCAAGCAGAGCATCATGAAAGAGCAGAGCATTGTGAAAGAGTTTTGATGAAATAAAAGGTACGGCATCGTGAAAGACAAGGAAGAGCACGGGTTTGGGTTTTAGAAAAGTTTTATTATTATTTTTTTTTTAATATTATGCTGATGTGAAAAATTGTAGGAGTTTTAAAAGTTTCGGTTTTATATGTATATATAGATGAGTAAACTAGCCAAAGAAAAAAAAAAGGAGGAAAATTTCACTTTAATCCTATACTTTAGGGTCTTAAACTTCCAAAAATAACAGATTAAACCATGAATTTTCAAAATGCAATAAATCAAACCTTTTTTTTTTTTTTTGAGAATCCAATAAATCAAACCTTGAAGTCTATCAAACACTTGAGCAACTAAAATCGATTGCGTGCTTTGTCTATCAATTAGTTTCACTCCATTTAGCAAAGTAGGACATTTTTTTTTTGGAGGACTAATATGTTCAAAAGAACGATAATTAATTGAAAAAATGTCAATCAAAATACCACAACATAAACTTATGGCATGTTTGGTAGATTGTAATAGACGCTGTAATGTAATAGTTATTTCTATGGTTTAATTATTCTTTAGTTTAATTATATTTTTATTACAAGGAATCGTTATTTCTTATGAATAGCTATTCTTCAAAATGAGGAATAATTATTCATCTTTAAAAGGTTGTATTAGCTATTCCTTAGAAAGTGCATTAATTTCAAAACTTAATATTTTTTCAAATAAACAAACCTTCGATATACATCTAATAATTATAAAAATAAAAAATCATAAAAAATAACACGTATCTTTCTTAAATTTAAAAATAACAATTTTTAAGGAAATATAATTGTATGAGTGAGATATTTCCTAAAATAAATGTTAAGTTTCATTCTAATATTATAACTCACAACCAAACTAATGAATAAGTTTAGTTATTATATAATAACACATTTTATTACTAGTAATAAAGATTACAATTCCTGCTGTAATCTCCATTCAATGTACCAAACGTACCCTTACTGTTAGCATCTGTCTATTGTAATGGGACAAAACCATATATAGAATCCCAACCTCATATCAATTTAATGCAAAATCAAATCCTAATACCTATTTGGCAAAAACTAATGGATCTTATAAAATCAATTTAGATTTTCAAATCGGTAAAATGGATCTAGATCTTCATCATTGATGTTAGAAATCGGTGAAGCAAAGTGTTGTAGCTTTATTGTTGATGCCTTCTCAAGCAAATGGAGGTTTTTCACTAAGTAAAGCTAGTATTTCTTATTCTTCGTTCAATCAAGTAAATAACATGCAAACTAGTTTAGATACAGTGAAGCAAACGGCACAATTTTGTTCTCTTTTTTTTTTTTTTTTTGGGTCCAACTAGGATGATGATGTGGCATTTTTGACAAGTATGATTAATATGTGCCATGTGGCAAATCCCATGTGGCACTTAACAAGGCAGTGGTAACAGAGTTGGATGACATGGTGCTTTTGAAAGCAGAACCAAGCATGAAGGGCCAAACTGAAAGAAACTACATAAACATTAAGGAGTAAAAGTGAACTTTAGTCTTTATCAATATATCAAATGTTTGATCATAGACTTAAACATGGCTCAGTTTCTTACAAACCTTCTAAATCTTTATGTTAAAAATTATTAAAAATTTTGAGGCTGAACAAGGCCTGTTTATTGGTTCACATCGATAATTGCACATCACATGCATCATCGAAAAGTATGTACCATCAAATATAAAAAAGAGAGTATGAGATGAGTAAATACAATAAAACATTGTACCCTCAAAAAAGTTTCTTGGTTGTATTTTTTACTAAACTCTAATCTTTTCCTAGTAAATTATCTATCTACTGGGGAAATGTTTTAACGTTTTCTTTATATATTTTTTTTGTTGTTATAAAAAATTAGTCATAGATCCACACAATGTGTAGCAATAGATAATTATTTTATATTATAATATAATGTATAATTTTTTTCTCTAAATTTTTTTGAAAATAATTTGTTCTCCCTAAAAATTAAACACCTCTATACGATCCAATTAGGTCTACCTCGGCCCCATTTGGTCCACGTAGGTCTACTTCAATTCAATTTGTTTCACTCAGTCCACTCAGTCAATTTCGGTCCCCCTTTAGTCCATTTTAGACTAATTGGGTCTTAAATTGATTCTTTTTGTAGGTTTTATTTTCAAGTAAATTCATTTTTTTTTCTTTATTTTTGGGTTGAAAAGTATGAAATTTTATTATATTTGGGCTAAACTCTTTAGTTTTGAGTTAAAAAAATACAAAGAAAAATACAAAAATAGAAATTAGAAATATGAGCCCTAAAAATTATAAATATTCAAAAGTCTTGTTCGGTGCACACTGGTTCTATTTGGTCCAATTCGACCCGTTCAATCTTATTTGGTCCACTTCGGTGTAATTCACTTCATTTAGTCCACATTGGCCCTATTCAGTCTACATTGTTCCTATTTTGTCTACTTTGGTCCTATTTGGTCCATTATGTCCACTTTGGTCCTATTCGAACCATTATGTGTACTTTGATTCTATTTGGTCATATTCGGTCCATTCTGTGCACTTTGATCCACTTCAGTCCTATTCGAGCCATTCGGTCTACTTTGATCCTATTCGGTCCATTTTGTTCACTTTGGTTCTATTCGGTCCATTCTGTCTACTTCGGTCCTATCCAATCCACATTACTTCTATGCAGTCCACTTCAGTCTAGTTTGTCCATTTTAGTCCAATTTGGTCTCGTTCGTCCCATTTTGGACCAATTCAATCCATTCAGATCGTGTCGGTTCATTTTGGTCCATTTCGATCTATTTTTGTGCACATGGAAAAAGACATGTTTGGGTTGAAAGCACCTAATCTAAATCCAAATTTATTTAAAATATATATCAAAGTGATAAAGGGATAGAGGAAAAGTGATATTAAGGGTTTGTTTAGGATCCACTTATTTTGCTGAAACTAAAAACTTTTTGCTAAAAGTACTGTTGATAAATGTAAAAATTATTTGAAATAGTAAAGTGGGACCCATGAATAGTACCAAAAAGTGCAGTGGGGCCCATAAATAGTAGCAAAAATAAGCTGAATAATAAAATAAGCTAGCTTTTTAAGCTGAGCCAAATGCGCGCTAAGGTAAATAGTAGTGGGTAGATGAAAAGATAAAAGGGAGGGAAAAAGTTTGAAAAAATATAACAATAAGTTGAGAAATTAATAAGAAAAAAAATTAAAAATAAGAGAGAGAATTTTGAAAATGGGTGGATGATATGGCTTAACAGGAGCATAACAATAATAAATTCTACGTTTCAGCTTTTAGATATACAAGCCACAAACCCGAACATTGCGCGTGATAATTATTTTTATGGTGGTTTTATTATTTTTTTTACAATTTAAAATAATTTAAAGAGTAATGTATTTCATAATCATATTTTTATTTATTATAGGAACAATCATAAATGTAATATAGAAACAATCATAAATTATAAATATAAATTTTGTCATACAAAATAAAAACAATACAATTTTCTCATAAATTCAAAAGGCAAGTTAACGGAAATATTCATTTTTTAATAAAGGTTATTTATAACATTTTGTGAATCATTAAAAAGAATATAAAATTTGGAAATTATTCTTTTAGTTTTAAAAAAATTTCTCAAACCTTATTTTTTTTCTACCTACAATCCAAAATACCAAAAAACGTAACTAAAAAAATAAAAATAAATAAAACTTAACAATAATTGATTGGACCAATTAGGAAACCAATTTTCTGTTGATAATCTATTAAAATTATTTTCTTCACAGAAATTGTAATTTCGTCCACCCAAAACATATTATCAAATAAACAATTATTAGCAAATTCTAAGAATTAAATTTCTATATATGCATTGTTATAAAATAATAATAATAATTAAAATAAAATTTCAAAAGCTAAAATTCGTCACCCATCCGATTATTTTCGTTTGGCTAACTTTTGCTTTTCTCTAAATAAATGACATTATAGAGTACTTCTAATACAACTATTAAGAATATTTTGTCCACCACAAAGAATTAAAAAATAAACAAAAATTAGTAAAGTCTCATAGTTTAACATCTAAATTGAGCACTATAAAAAATCATGCTATGTAATAGAATAAATACCAATTATCCAAATCATACTATGTAATAGAATAATATTATATTTTTATACGCTATATTTAATTCTTTATAACACAATAGGATAACATTAAACAATAAAAAAAAAATTTAAAAACAAAACTAAATTGCATTAACCCAAAGTAGAGTTTTAACGAATATAAAAAATTATCAACCTTAAGCAGAAATGCAAGAAAAATAAAAAAATCCACTAAAAAATTGAGAGAGAGAGAGAGAGAGAGAGAGAGAGAGAGAGAGAGAGAGTTTTTTTTCTTGCATTTCTGAAGGATGAATGAAGAGAGAAAATGAAGGTTCTAGTATGGAGAGAGAGAGAGAGAGAGAGAGAGAGAGAGAGAGAGAGAGAGAGAGAGAGAGTTTTAAAAAAAATTGATATTTTAATGAAATAAAGTATAGAATAAATAATCTAATATGGGTGTTTTAAAAAAGAGATTAAATTATATTGCTAAAATATAAATATATCTAATCACATGGGATAACATCTCAATAAACAAAATATTTCATGTTTTAAGTAAAAAGTTGATGTAGTGTTATTAGGTAAGTAAGATATACTAAATTTTAAGTAAAAGGCTAATGTAACAATTTCTTATTAGATGATGTAAAACATGAGTTTTACTTTACTTTTACATCCCATCTATACCAAAATCGAACTCTTTGAAAAATGGTTAAGTAAAATAGAAAAAGAAATTCTTATACTAAAATAAACAAAAATTTGTATGAATTGATGTGAATGCTTAGGGTGGTTTTAATTTTTGGTACACTAAACACAAGGAGTTGGAGTTGTCATTTAGGGTGAGTTTGAACTTTTTATTTCTTTGAGTCCTTATGGAAGCAATTCTAATAGAGACTAATGGGAGGCCTTAATTGGATATGTTTGAAATTTAGAGAATTCAAATGAACGAAAGTGAAATAAGTGACCTGAATTGAATTTTAATCAAATATAGAAGATGAAAAAAAAAAAATGAATGCCGACATGCCGTCTGGGTTGCAGGTCATTCAAAAAAAAAAGTTATATGTTCGAATAAAACCAAAAACGGGAAATTCACTCCAATCAAAGGACGAACAACTCTGCAGCAATCCCGACTCAGTGATGACTCCCTTTTTCAATGAAAATCCCACCACCCACAATGTTTTAAAAGGGAATTGAAGTGTGTTAAAAAAAAGGGAATTGAAGAGTAACAAAATATGTTCATTAGTGGTTTTCAATGGATATCGGCAAAGTGTTTAAAATGTCATGGATTATAAGCCTGGTGCTAAAAATGATAAAACTACTTTTTTTTTTATTTAAGTGCTTTCAAGAAACTGAATAGCTTTAGATTTACTAAATGGAAGACTTTTTTGAGATGTCATTTTTTTTTTCCCTTCACTTAGAGAGGGTGTTGTAGATGGCGCTTCAAGTGCTTGTAACATGTTTGAAACATAATCTTTAGTTTTGAATTTGTACCATTAAATTTGAGATGAATGAAATATCATCGTTTAAAAAATTGACACATCTTCAAACACAAAGTTCTAGAGGATTTAGGAAAAAAGAAATTCGAATTGCGGGTTTAACATCATCAGTTGACGAAATCACTATATCCTTGTTTCACATACATCACAGACATGAGTCATACTAGAACCATATCACCTAGAATGTAAAGGCTCTCAACACTTAATGGAATCTACATGCAAGGATAGTATATAAACAAATGCAACTGCTTATAAATTTATAATTACCCCACTTTTTGACATGATAGAAATGTACCAACTTAGTTTCAAAGGATCTGGCTCCTAAATCAGATGTAGTACCATTGAAATTTGATATCAAGGTGAGGTGTACATAGTTTTTGTTTAAATGGAATTCCAGTGACTAATAAATCTAGTGAAAGCTAGAAATAAATAGGAGTTAATCATGCAGGCTAAGATTTTAAGCCTTTGAAAAGAAATAGCAGATTTCCTAAATGATTAATGATATCTCAGTCAATCTCAATTTAATTCACTGGAGATTACATCTTTCAATAGTCCTAGCTTAAGAGAAGGCAATAGCATTCGAGTAAAGCATGCAAACATCAGGTAAAACCTATGAATTCTCATTCAAAGAGAGACCTTTTTCTCTGCAAGTCATGGGAGAAACCTATAAACCCGGCTGCAACAAACATAGCATAGAGGTAGTAACAAAACAACTAAGTTAAAAATTAAGATAACCCAAAGAAAAAAAAAACACAAAGAATTTATACCCCTGAAAATCAGATATGCAAAAGAGAGAGCCACTTATAATTTTGATTATATAAAATTTGCAATATTGGTTGCAGGTCATTCAAACCAACAGAACAGAAAGTTACTACAGTCAAATTAAGATCACCGCCCAACCTTGAGAGTCAGGGCAAACACGGATGGCCTTCCACTTCATAAGTGCACACGGGGGGGCGAGATTCTTCATCATACACGTAGCCAGGAGGATCAGGGCGTAGTAGTCGACAAGTCTGGGGCCACACTCTATGACAAAAGTTCCAATACTTGAACACGAAACCTTCAAAGGTTTTCAGGGTGCAGTCAGCAGCAGCGCTGGACTTGGCCTTAAATTGAATTTTATAGTTTAAGCCAGCGACAAGCGATACCATCATCTTAACAAGTCTCACAAATTCAAAATCCGTGCCCTACACCAACCAATTTGTTCAAATTGAAGATTAATAATTATATAGACAGATAGATAGAAAGAGATAGAGAGATGCATAGAGATAAAGAAGAAACAAACCTTAACTTGGTTGTAGCGGTCTAACAGCATCTCTCCATAGAGAGAACATTCATATCGTTCCTCCTCAGAAATCTGAGCTCTCAACCAGTTCACCAAAACCCTCGACAAGGAAAGATCACAATTAAAAAATTCTTGCTAAGTACAAAGCATTGACACAGAAAGGAAAACTACAAGAACAAAAATCTCAAGCAAATAAGTATATAATCGTTAATTTAATTTAAGCCCAAAAACAGCAGGCAGTTACCATTGTTTTTACATCTAAACCAAAGACCCATAAACACTAGGCTATAGATATTGTTCTCAAAGCAGATTAAAAAAAAATGTTCTGAAATTAGACTTACAAAAGGCCCAAATCACACCGGGCACCCAAATAAAAAAATAAATAAATGAATAAAAAAGGAAGAAATTTTTTGTAAGTAATACGTTCAAGCATCGTCGTCTCTGGTGGGGGCATTCTCAGGAGCATCACCTTCTAGAGCCGAGGACTGGGCAACTTCGTCAACTGCCATCTCCTTGTCCACCTCTTCTAAATCTAA
Organism: Quercus suber; assembly: GCF_002906115.3. Classification (NCBI taxonomy): domain Eukaryota; kingdom Viridiplantae; phylum Streptophyta; class Magnoliopsida; order Fagales; family Fagaceae; genus Quercus; species Quercus suber. The sequence continues at coordinate 164,075 of NW_027069810.1, forward strand.
GTTCTCCAGATCCACTCCGGTGGGATGCTTGACAAGATACCTCCTCAGAAGCTCAAAACCCTTTAAGTACCAGCTAAAGAGGACTGTGTTGTACTCGTCAGTCTGCTGGAAAGCCTCAACGGCCTTAGCAGCAATGGTTTTGAGCTTCTCCTTGGCACCCAGAAGTTGTTCATCTTTCTCCAGGATCAGCTGACGCTCGGTTCTAAGTTCGTCACTTAAAGTCTTGGCTTTTTCCTTTAGTGTGTTGGTCTCGTTCATAGAATCAATGAGTTTCTTCTTCAGCACCTCCAAAGATTCTTCATCATACATGTAGCCAAGAGGATCAGGGCGTAATAGTCGACAACTCATGGGAAACACTCTATGACGAAAGTTCCAATACTTGAACACGAAACCTTCAAAGGTTTTCAGGGTGCACTCAGCAGCAGCGCTGGACTTGGCATTAAATTGAATTTTAATATTTACGCCAGCGGCACCCGATTCCAACTTCTTAACAAGTCTCACAAATTCAAAATCCGTGCCCTACACCAACCAATTTGTTCAAATTGAAGATTAATAAGTATATAGACAGATAGAGAGATAGAGAGACATATAGAGATAAAGAAGAAACAAACCTTAACTTGGTTGTAGCGGTCTAACAGCATCTCTCCATAGAGAGAACATTCATATCGTTCCTCCTCAGAAATCTGAGGAACAAGCAAGTTTAAGTTTAATAAAAAAATAAAAAGTCTTCTATTCTTCTATTCCTAATAAAAAAGAAAAGACCCACACATTGCACATACCTCTGTCTCTGAGAACCATTTTGGCCCGCGGGAGTGGAATGGGTTTAGCTGTGTGAACAGACGGTGAGGCTGAAGGTTGGAGTCGATGGTAGGGGGAGGGGTAGGAATAGGAATAGGAGTAGGGCGAGGGGGAGGTATTTTAGAAGGGTGAGAGAGGTCGATTTTGAGGAGGGGGTCTGAATTCGAACCTATATTGGGATCAATAACGGCTTTGCCTTTTTCATATTCAGAATTGAAGTCATGGTAGTCTGAAAAGGCTACGTTCTCATAGTCCTCCTCGTTTGCCATCATTCAATCTTAGTACAAAATAAAAAAAATTAAAAAAAAAGTCAGTAAAAATCCACAAACAGAGAGGAGATATAGTAGAATAGAGAAATTGAAAACAGAAATAGAATTGGGTTTTGATAAACGGTCGATCGAAAACCTAGTTAGAAAACAACAAAACCAAACAAGAAGTAAAAAGAGAACGTAGAGAGGGAGAGAGTGTGTTTAAGTACTAAATTGCTAATCCAAAATTGGAAGGGCCGCGCGAATTAAGCTACAGGGCGTAAGTTGAACGCTTGGTAGATACGGCAAGCGTTTTGATGCTGAATGAATCATTAAATTTTAATTAAATTACAAATGGCCCCTTCTAACTTTAATTGAAATTCAATTCACTCCTTTAATTTCACTTTGATCAATAAAGCTTTCTATAATTTCAAAATTGTGTACTATTTTCCTTGCATCGGTAAAGAAATTAACAAAAGACTAAGGATTTGGTAGGTAAGCATTCACATTTACCTCGTGTAAAATGGTTTAAAGACCAAATTTTTCATAACTTCAAAAATTACTTACATCAATTTATGCATCTATTGTGCAAAATGCATTTTTGTTACACTACTTGTGCAAATATACACAAGCACTTTTTTGTGCATTTCAAAATTTTTTTTTTTTTTCTGCACTTTGTGAGGATGAAGAAATAGAGTAAACGGTGATTGTAATATGCAAAAATAGAGAAACAATTATATAAATAAATAAAATTTTATATTTAATGGAATAAACTTTAGAATAAATAATCTAATGTTGGTGTTTTGAAAAATGATTAAGTTAAATGGAAAAAATAGGTTCCTATGTTAAAATTTAAAAAAAAAAAAANCACACACACAAAAAGAGGCCAATCTTGCTATGTTACTTAAAGCAGTAACCATTTTCACATTTTGTTAAGAGTGGTGACTGGCGAGGAGGAGGCAACCACCCAAAACAGAGTTACAAGGTATTTTCTCAAATATTTCTTTCTATTAATGTCATTTTTTAATGAGATAATTAAAAATAAAAACACTCATAGGACTTCAAATTTTTTACAGATTCTTTGTCGAACGAGCATTACCACCGCTTGAGTTTCAGTTCATCAAACTTTCATACATTGCTTCTACCATTGGTGCCAAAGGATAGGCAGAGGCCAATGCTTTTCCTCACAGTAATGATTAATGGGCAGTGGGAATGGGTGCATAAGCTTTGTGTCTGAGAGATGGGCGTGGGTTGATTGAGGAGTATGTAAGTTTTGTTTTCTAAGAGATGGGCATGGATTGATTGAGGAATCGCAATTCAATGGCAATCACCAGTTTCATTCTTTGTTTCTATAGAGTTCTAGGACTCCCTCTTATCCCATCGGCAAAGTGATGGGTTTATTTATTTTTTCTTTGATTCTATGAATAATTTATGTCTCAAGATGGGTTTATTGATGTGTTGGGATTTTTTTAATTGTTGTGCATAAGATGTAAAATGTAGGCTGTTCATTTACTTATCAAAATTGTTCGTATTTTTTCTTTATTAAAATTTGATTTTATTTTGTCTATTTACGCTGAGAAATACTGTTTACATTGAGAAATATGCAAGCTAAAAAATCCTATGATCACTTAGTTTAGTTTCCACTCTCTTTTGAAAGCTTTCGTTACTTTTCAAAGATTTTTTTATTTTTATTTTATTTTAATACTTTGTTCTATTTATCTAGACAAAAATTTTAGTTACTTTGCTTCTAGAATTTTGATTTCTCTTTATTTTGATACTTTGGATTAGATTGATTACTCAAAATCATTTCAATTTCTTAATTCAATGTTTAAGAAGTTGCTATCCTTTGAAGGTGGTAAAAATTGGGGAATCAATTTTCTCATTTTTTAATGCGTCTTCTGAATTTTTGATTTAGGGGATTGGAAGATTTAGGGGTCACTACGTTTTTAACAATGCCCTAATTTTCTATTTTGAAATACAAGAGAATGATTTTGAAGAAAATCTGTTCAATCATGCTAAGAGTTTCACATATGAATTTCTAAAATTTGAAGCGTTTTAAGTTTTAACTCAATGGTTCACTTCCAATTTTTGTATTAACTTGGTTGTGCAAAATATGAAAATGTTTCAAAGGTTTCCAATTATGAATTTAAATGGCTATCTAAACCTTGTAATTTAAAGAAATGTGCAAATGTTGTTATGGCCCAAAATAATTTCTATTGTTACTAATATTTCATTGTAGGTGATATTTTTAGTACTATGCCTTAGTTCTGTGATACATATTTAGATTTTTTTTTTTTTGGAATTAGTGATAATTTTTAATTTATTCTAATTTGATATTTACAGTTTGTCCAATAATATTATGCATTTTGAACTTCTAATACATCAAAGAATGTCATGATTTTTTTTTTTTTTTTTTTTTTTTGAAGGCAATGTCACGAGGGATTTAGATAACTATTTAAAGTCTACTATCCTTTGAGCACATGTTCATGCACTGCTTAGAGGCTCTTCTATTTTTTTGGGTAAGAATTAATAATTTACATCCATTATAATTTGGGATTACTACATTTTCCAATCACAAAAAAAAAAAAAAAAAAAAAAAATAGAGGCGTGATAAGTATTATGTGTGGTGAGTATTTTTTCCTTAATATAACTCTGCAGCTTTAGGTGATAATTCTCACTTATTTATCCTGAATAAAGCTGCATTTTTACAGATTGCATATTTAGGTGATATAAATGACTATGTTGCTACATCAATAGCATGGGAAACTCTTATGATACCTATTCTATCAAACCTGAAAATATGTCATTGCAAAATGAAATACTTATTCTGTCAAATCTTGAGTAAGAAGGAATAAGGAGAGATGGAAGTGCCTATTTTAAAGGGTTATGGATAAGTATCTAAAATTCAGGAGTGTTTAAATTAGTACTGTAGGGATAAGGGCCTGAAACTAGATATTGGGCATTGGGACTAATCTGGAGACATGGTTATGTTCGAGGAGGAGCAGATGATTGTGAGGGGTTCCAATTAAAGTTTCACAAGGAATGAACGAACGGAGGGCGGTTCGAGGAGGAAAATCTCCCTCGAATATGATGAATACACTTCAAATCTATATTCCAATAATTCGGGTGATCTTTCAGAAGCCTCTAGCGATAAGAACATTCGTCATACACGTATAAGATTTATGGGAATTCCGAAATATCTAATGGAAAGCTGCTACCACCGTATTAAATACACTGTAGCTACTTTCTTGGCAGCATTTATTTGGAGAAGACCCCTGAACAATACTGCCTTGGCTACCACAACTCACAGAGGGCCAAAAGAAGCATCAGATGGGACAGACACTCAAGTGAGGACTCAAATGACTGACAAGTGTAAGATCAAGATGGTCTGGAGGGAGCTATATAATGTAATAGACCCTTCATGAGAAAAGGGATCGGAAAAAAATAGAGAAAGAACACTGTAGCGACCAGAATTGCACTTGTAATCAGTTCCATTTGTCTATAAGAATATTTGCCTCCTCGAACAATATATTCACCTAACCTTATGTGTTTCGCTCTTGCATGATGGTCTTTCAAACCTATTCTAGCCGTTGTTAGATTCAGTAGGGCCTAATTCTTTGACCTACTCTCTTCAAATTTATTGTACTGGGCTCATTAACCCACAATCCCATACATATTTAGGCTTGGGCTGTAAACCATGCCCCAACAAGTATTTTTACATATCTAACCTTATTATTTAATCTTTTTAAAAATCTAAATTTAAGGGTATTTTGGTACGAAAAATGATGAAACCCAAATAAAGAATCATGTTATTAGTAATATAGACTAGCCTTTAAGCATGCGCTCACGTGCGTGCTTAGAGGCTCTTCTATTTTTTGGGTAAGGGTTAATTTAGAGCATTTATTATTGTGCGCACCTAAAGTGGACTTAAAGGGCCAGTTCATTCTTGGGCTCACAATATATTTGTAACATGGGCTTTGGATTTCCTACTATAGGTGAGGTTCTCGGCACAGAAACTCTCTGTCTCTCTCTCTCTCTCTCTCTCTCTCTCTCTCTCTCTCTCTCTCTCTTTCTGTTTCTTTCAGAACCTTTCAACAACCTCATTTTTTCTCTCAACTTCTCATATTTATACCTCTAAGTTAGTGGATAGGCTATGATTATTTCCATGGTTAATGCAATGAGAGGTCCAATATCATTGATCATAGATGGGTGGTTAGGTGGGAGTGGAGTGTGGTGTGAATGACCTTGGAACTTGGTTCCCACTCCCACAGATATTCTCTGCAGCGAAGTTCCCTAAGGCGCTGCTGAGCATGTAAGGGACAGCGTGTTTGAACATCATTCTCTCTTCACTGCTCAGGAAAGTATTGTCGAGCAAGGATGAGGTGGCAAAACTTGGGCCCGCAGCTTGTGTGGGTTTGGGATTGGCTTCCGGGTAGAAAGAGATCAGGTTTATGGGTCGTATCTTCATATTAGAGTCCCAGGCCCAAATGGGTTTGGGTACAGGGTGCCATACATTAGCCCCCCCTTGATTCGTCCACAAATCTCGGGGATGAATCAAGGAACCCAAGAGGTAGTGATCACCCAGGAAGCCAAAAAGGGTAAATTTCTAGCAGTTGAGGAACATATTAATGCGCCCCCTCAAAAGATGCGTTAAACTTGACTGATGGCTTAGCTGTCATTATTGTCTGACGGTTCGTGAGCCGAGGTGTCACGCGCGTGGCAGTTGAGGTGGCAATTTGTAAGGTTTCCCGTCAACGGATTATTTAATGCTACTTATTTCTCTTTTCGCCCTTATAAATAATCACTTCTAACTCTTTTCTTCACTTTCGTATACTTCATCCTCCAAACTTTCACTCTGCCGAGCATACCACTTTTGTGGTTCATCTCCTAGCCCAGAACACCCTTCCTCCTTAGAGCCAACAGTAAGTTCCTTCTCCTCTTCTTCCTATTTGTTCTATTTCACTTTATTCTACAGTAATCATAGTCTTTCTTTTCTTTAAAAATCCTTGCTTAGAGAATGGGCTACTCTCATCTCCTTCCTTCTGTAGCCACTTTGGCAAGTTTTAGGGTTGCCTACAATGTTCCTAGGGATGTCGATATTGCCTACTGTCATATGGGCGATATTGACATCCAAAGGCGCCGTGGTGTAAATATAGTTTTCTTTCCCTTGATAGCTTTTTTTAAAGGGTGGGGTTAGGTTCCCGGTTGACCCCTTGATCCTAGGTACCCTTAGATTTTATGGTCTTTGTCCCGACCAACTCCCTCCTAATTTTTACAGGGTGGTGAGTTGCGTTAGTAGGTTGAATCAGTTGTTCGGGTTGCAACTGAATCTTCACGACATTAATTTCATGTATAGTTTGTGCGGCAGTATCAACTCAAATTATTATTTGAAAACTAGGGATGTAAGGGTACGGCTTATTTCATGCCTACCTGATTCAAATAGAAATTTGGCTAGAGATTTTGTATGGGTGAGCAGTAATTGGTTTGCCGAGAAGCTCCCCTGTGCATTTTCATTGCGCGATGTTGGTCAGTACCAAACGCCTTTTATTTAACTTTCTTTGATTTTGATCCAAATAAGTAAGCACTAACTAGCTTTTGTGTTACTTCCATGCAGAGAGCAAAAGGTTCAAGCCAGACCTTAGAGTAGTACATGTTCGGGACCTGAATTTTATGCTTAGATCAGAGATTTTTGTTAACCCCGTTTATTCCACTTGGCAAGCATTCAGCTAAGCGTTGTTAGTTGATAGCCCCCTTCTCTCCTATATAGATGTACGGCACGCGAACTTCCTCCCCCCACGATTCATCATAGGCAAGGCATGCGATCTCAGTCCTTGGTACATTTGTTCGGACGAGCGTCAGCCCATACGTGACGATTTAGCCGAGCTCGTGTCGCGAGAGCACTGAGGATGAGCTCATGAACCGGTTCAGCCAGAAGCTCCTACTCAACCTGAGGCCCCTATAGAATTTGAGGCTCTTGCTCAGGAAGCCGGGGGTGTAGCCGCCGAATAAGTCAGTTATTTGGAAACAGAATCCGATCACACCCACACCATGTTGACTAGAAAAACAATGACAATCAACCACTTCATTTCGGGTACCCAGCCAGCTGCGCCACAACAACGAACTCCAGGCCAAGATCCCATGCCTCCTCTCGCTCCAACAAGCCATGCCCAAAAAAGGCAGCGCACGACTGAACAGATGCAGACGAGCTCGGGCAATGCGCCCTCCAGAATGCCTCCCCGACCATCAACTGGCATTGTCTTCTGGGAGCCGGTGGTACAAACCAAAGTGAACCTGGTGTCCACTTCCCGGGCCTCAGCAGAGTGGCAACCCTCCTTCCAACTTGATGGCAAGCCTCTCCCTGCATCTGCCAGTGTACGAGTTTGGGACAAAGGCAATAGGGGTCATATTGCCCAGAGTTTGGCTCATGGCCTCCTTCTGCCAGAGGATGTGCACACTTTTATGGAAGGGACGGACGAGTCCTTAGGAAGGCGGTTGCAGTGGCACACTATAGCGGTAACCATTCTATTTTATTTCACTGTTCTCAGTTTTCTACTTGCTTATATATACGTACCTTCTTTCTTCTCTTATACCAGTCATCATTGTGTGGTCAGGCCGTATAACTATCCCATATCATGGACGGGAGGCTGAAAGAGCTTATTGAAGATGCTGAGTAGGAGAAGGCTCTGAAGGATGTTGCCGAGGCCATGGCGAAGGAAAAGTTGAAAATTGCAGAGGATGCAGTGGAAAAAGTTGCTTTAGCTAAAAAGGCAAGGGCTCTGGCCGAGGGAAAATCCGCGGAGCTGGAAGTGCAATTGGGGGGCACCGAGCTTAAGCTGGCAGAGACCCAGAGTTTGAACATCACTTTAGGAGAAGAACTGGCCGATTCGAAGGCGGCAGTGGAAGCTTGTGAAAGCAAGTGGTACGACAAAGGGTTTGCAGATGCCGAGAATTCTGCGGAGTCGATTGTTCGTCAAGCTCACAAGCTTGGATTCGATGAGGGATGGTTTGCCGCCCTTCAAGCCATAGGGGTTCCTGAGGATTCTCTTTTGAGGAACTACAGCCAAATCCTTTTCCCAAACCCCCCAGATGTCGTGTAGAATGCCCCCCTCGTCATTGATGAAAAAGAGACCACCAGCATGAGGGAATTGGTGAACACTATTAATTCTCATGCGGAGCCGACCGACCTAGAGGCCACTAGCCACCCTCATGCTGGGGATCAAATTAGTGGGAATGTCCAGCCACCATCTTCTTTTGCCGACCAACAGCCTCCTGGGGACATTTCTTATATCCAGACCACGGACCCCTCAAGTTGACTGCCGAATCGGATTTCTCGTATTTTATTTTCCTTCTTCTTGAATGACTTTTCTTTCAGCAAATTTACTTATGTCAGCGGGTTATGGTGACAGAACAATTCATCTCTTTTGAACTTTCTATCTTTTCCGTTACCGAGTTTTGGTAACGAAACATCATTTTAAATTTTATAAAGCTGTTTTAAATTATGTTCATGAATGTTTTGCTGTGGTATTTTTGCTTTTTTATGTATTTGTTTATTGCTTGTCGTGTTAGTAGACCATGTTATGTGTGCGTTCTTCATGGCCGGGTGGTTCAATCCCGAGGTGGGCTAGATCGCCATGGGATGTGGTTACGACATAGCTAAGGTTTCTACCTACCCGGTGATGAAGATCAGACTGGGGAGGGGTTTCTGTTCTTAGGAAATTTTTTAGCTAAGGTTTCCACCTGCTCGGTGATGAAGATCGAACCGGAGACAGGTTTCTGTTCTTAGGAAATTTTTTAGCTAAGGTTTCTACCTGTGGGGACAGGTTTCTGTCCTTAGGTAATTTTTAGGCTAAGGTTTCTACCTACCCGGTGATGAAGATCGAATCGGGGATAGGTTTCTATCCTTAGGTAATTTTTAGCTAAGGTTTCTACCTGCCCAGTGATGAAGATCGAACCGGGGACAGGTTTCTGTCCTTAGGCAAGCACAAGACCCTTTGCCGTTTATGGTTCCCCGTGTATACGTTGCTGGTAATATAAATGGGATTAAATAGGCCTGCACAAATAGTTACCATCAAACTGATTAATGAAACGTACATGTATAATTACATCGAACTAGCATCCTAGCATACGTTCAATCAATGATAAAACTTCTTTAGGTTATAAACATTCCACGATCGAGGGAGTGGTCTTTCGTCCAAATCTTCCAAGTAATACACCTCTATTCCTGCAATTGCGGTTACCCTATAAGGGCCCTCCCAGGTCTAGGCCAATTTTTCGACGTTGGTGACCCACATATTTCCTACTACCCTTCGCAGAATTAGGTCCTCGGCGCTGAATCCCCTAGTCTTCACATCCCTATTGTAGCGTTGAGCCAGCTTTTATTGGTACTCAGCTAACCGTATAGTCACAGATTCTTGGTATTCTTCCAATAAATCTAGCTGCGATATCAGCAAGTTGTCATTTCGAGCAGGGTCAAATTTGGTTGCCCGTGTACTACATAGATTGATCTCAGTTGGTATCACAACTTCTACCCCATATGTGAGTGAGAATGGGGTTTCTCCCGTAGACCTTCTCGGTGTTATTCGATATGCCCACAGAACGTTCGGTAGTTCCTCGGCCCATCTCCCTTTTGCACCATCTAGCCTTTTCTTTAATCCATTTACAATCACTTTGTTGGAGGCTTCTACCTGGCCGTTGCTTTGTGGACATGCTGGGGTGGAGTACCTATTTTTTATGCCGAGATTATTGCAGAACTCACGAAAGGCTCTATTGTCAAACTACAATCCGTTATTAGATATCAGTGACTCTGGCACCTCGAACCTCGTCACTATATTCTTCTACACGAACTTTTTGACGTCCATGTCCCGAATGTTAGCTAGAGCCTCTACTTCTGTCCACTTGGTGAAGTAATCAACAGCCACTAATACAAACCTCCTATTGCCTGTTGCATGGGGGAATGGGCCGAGACTATCCAGCCTCCATTGTGCAAAGGGCCAAGGGCTACTCACCGGATTCAAAAGGCTTATTGGTTGGTGGATCAAAAAGGCATGCTTTTGGCACTGTTTGCACTTGCGGACATACTCGACGACGTCTTTTTGCATTCTAGGCCACCAAAATCCCTGAGTTATTGCTCAGTGTGCCAACGAACGTCCCTCCACATGGCTACCACAGACTCTGCCATGCAGCTCGGCCAAGAGCTGACCCACCTTCTCGAGATGCAAACACAGAAGATATGGCCCCCCAAAAAACCTTTAGTATAACTTGCGATTTGCTGACTACCAGTACTAGGCAGCCATCCAGGGAACCTTGTTTGCTTCCTTTTCATCATCAAGAGCCCTATCTTCGACTAAGAACTCGATGAGTGGGTCCATCCAACATGCACCGGCTTTTGAAATCATGCCCGTCTCAACCCAGGTGTTGCCAACACTAGTTGTCACATTAATGCTTGGCTCTTCAATAAGCTCAACCTTAATCAATCGAGGCACCTCCCCGATTACTGACAATGCCAACGTAGCCAGTGAATCAGCGTGTCAATTTTGCGGCCGGGATCCTTGAGCCACCTTTGATGTACAAAACTTGCTCATAACTTGCTTTACCACTTGTAAATAGGCTTTCATCCAAGGATCACGGGCCTCAAAACTACCATGTACTTGGTTCACGACTAGCTGAAAATTAAAAATATATTTCGACATCAAGAGCCCCCATACCTAAGATGGTTCTCAATCCAACAAGTAAGGCCTCGTACTCGGCTTCGTTGTTGGAGGTTCTAAACCCCAGTCTAAAAGAGTGCTCCAATCGTACCCCCTCTAGAGTAATGATGACAATCCCGGCTTCAGCCCCCACGGCATTGGATGCATCGTCCACAAATACCCTCAATGGGCGGCGCTCTACGTTGCAAACAATTTCCCCCTCGTTCCTTGGTGAAAACTCTACAACAAAGGCAGCAAGGATTTGGCCCTTCACCGAGCTCCTTGACTTGTATCTTATATCAAAGGATCCCAACTAGGTCCCCCACTTAGTTGTCTGGCCCATCAGATCTGATCTTTTCAGCAATGACTATAGGGGATACTTGGTCAGAACGTAGATAGTATGGGCTTGAAAATTTTGAGGTAACTTCCTCGTTGCATGCACCAACTCCAGTACCAGCTTTTCCAAGGGCAAGTACCTTGTCTTAGCGTCGACCATGGTCTTGTTAATGTAATACACAGGCTATTGTATGCCCCGGTCCCTTAAAAGCACAGCATTCATGGCATGGACAGAGACTGAGAGATACATAAACAAATCCTCATCGGGCTCTGAGGCTGCTAACATGGGGGCCCACGTCAAGTACTGTTTCAAGTCTTGGAAGGCCTTCTCACACTCCTCATTCCATTGGAACCCCCTCCATTTCTTCAGTAGCTAGTAAAATGGACGGCAGCGGTCGGCGAATTTAGAAATGAACCAATTAAGGGCAACCAACATTCCGGTCAAGATCTGTACCTCCTTTGGATTTCTCGGAACCTTAAGACATTGTATCACATCGATATGATCGAGGTTGACCTCAATCCTATGGCAAGAGATTAAATAACCCAGAAACATGCCAATTCCCACTCCGAAGGCGCACTTGTCTGTATTTAGGCGCAACTTGTGCTGCCGAAGGATGTCAAACTCCCCCCGTAGATCCTCTAGATGCCATGGTACCAGCTTGCTTTTCACCACCATATCGTCAATGTACACCTCAACAGTTCGCCCGATCTTGTCCCAAAACATTCTGGTCATCATTCGTTGATATGTTGCCCCGGCATTCTTCAATCCGAAGGGCATCATGGTGTAATGATAATTTGTATCTGGAGAGATGAATGCCATCTTTTCCTAGTCCTCGACAGCCAAGGCGATTTGATGATAACCCTGAAATGCGTCTAGAAAACTCATCCTCGAGTGCCTATAGGTTGCATCTACCAATTGATCTATTTTTGGCATAGGGAATAGGTCCTTTGGGCATGCTCGGTTCAAATCTGTGAAATATACGCAAACTCTCCATTTTTCACTCTTTTTTTTTACCACTATTGTATTTGCCAACCACTCAGGGAAGAAAATTTTCCTCATCGCTTCGGGCTCCTTTAACTTCCCAACCTCCTTCCTTACTGCCTCCACGTGTTCCCTTGCCAACCTTCTCAGCTTTTGTTTCTTTGGTGGAAACAACGGGTCTACATTAAGCTTGTGAACAATGAACTCGAGATCAACTCCAGGTACCTCATACGGGCTCCATGCGAATACATCTACATTCTATATCAAAAATAGCAACGCTTTTACCTTGTCCTTGTCCTCCATGCTTGCCCCTACCTAAAAATAGTGGTCAGAGTCTGGAAGGATCCTTATTCTAATTAACTCCTTGACGCAACTGGCCTCTGTTCCCACTCGAGGACCCTGTAATTGCTATGAAGAGGCTTCCTCGACCGCTTCTTTCTGCTTATCATGCTTATTCCTCTGAGCCACTGCGGCCACTAAGCATTATCTAGCTACTTGCTGGCTCCCCCTCACTACTGCAACACCATTCTCGGTGGGGAATTTGACTTTCACATGTAAGGTGGAGGGAACAGCCCCCATTGCATGGATCCATGGCCTATTGAGAATTGTCGTGTATGGTGAAAATGTGTTGACCACTATGAACGTCACCACCACCTCTTTACCCTCCATGTTCATAGGGAGGGAAATTTGTCCCTCGGGGATCACCACCCTACCATTAAATTCGACCAATGGCAGGTCGTACTTTGATAGGTCTTGCTTCTTTAGCCCGAGCCCTTTGAATAGGTCAAGATACATCACGTCAACCCCGCTCCTCTGGTCTATCATCACCTTTTTCACCATGAAATTGCCTACCCTAGCTGTGACAACCAATGCATCATCATGGGGCTGAATCGTTCCTTCCAAGTTGTCATCATCAAAAGCTAGAGCCCCCTAGACAAACTTTGGTTTCTTTTCTGAGGGTTTCTTGTCCAGGAAATCTTCCACGGGCACAACGGTCAACACCCCTTTTTCGGTCACAGCCGTACCCCTTGGGGTGACATGGATCACTTCAATCACTCCTAACGGTGGTGAGAGAGGGTTTCCCCTCTGCTAAGCACATTGCCCTGTACCCCGGTCGCTGAGATTCACAACGAACTTCTTCAAATGTCCTACTTTTATCAACTGCTCTAGATGGTCTTTCAATACCCAGCATTGCTCGGTGGTATGCCCTTTATCTTTATGATAGGTGCAGGACAAATTCTAATTTCTCCGAGAGGGGTCACCCCCCATCTTGTTCGGCCACCTAAAGTAGGGCTCATTTTTAATTCTCTCTATAATTCTATGTACGGGCTCATTAAATGCCACGTTCACCTCCCCCAGCTGCCACTCCAGTTCTTGTACCTTCAAATCCTTCCGATACCTCGGCTGGAAACCGCCCTACCAAGGACGATTTATCAGTGGTGCTTTACCCTTACTTTGCAACCGATCATCCTCCAGACGCTTATACTCCTCTATGCGCCTCATGAGCTGCCTCATGTCCAGAAGGCTTCTTCGTCAGCGACTCCCATGGTTCGGAATCCTCGGGTAACCCTATTCTGAAGGTGCTCACTGCGATCTTCTCGTTCCCCCCTCCTATCTCGTTATAAAGTTCCCAATATCGACTGGCATAGCTTCGAAGGGTCTCCCCGACCTTCATCTTCATGGACAGTAGAGCATCCACTGGTTGTGGCACCCGGCTACAGGTTACAAACCAAACACCAAACTCTTGGATCATCTCAGCAAAAGTGTGGATAAAACCCTTGCGTAACCCATTAAACCATCTCAAAGCGATCAAGTCGAGGCTTGATGGAAATACCTTGCACATCAACATATCATTGTAAGAATGTAAAGACATCATGTGGATATAATGGCTGATATGCTCAATTGGGTCCGTTTTCCCATCATAGATGTTGAATGGTGGGCGGGCGAACTTACTTGGCATTTAGGCTCTTTCAATATCGCCTGAGAAGGGTGACCAAGCAGCTCCATGTAAGGCACGGCTCATTGCATCCATGGCGGCATTGTGGGGCTGTCGATCTTTGGGGGAATCCGAACCTCGGTCTGCGTATTCCCACGAACGCAAACGGTCCCGGCAATGGCGAGATTCCTGCGAATATGATCGGTCGCGGTGTCGATGGGGGTCCCTTGAATGTGAACGTTCTCTGCAGTGGTGGGATTGAGACTGATTGGACCCTTTCTCATGACGATCCCCCCCGATATTAGACCTTCTTTCTCGGTTGTCTCGGTTCCTTCTACGGTGCATGTTCTCTGCTTTCAACTCCAAATCCCTCACCAGCCTGCGCAACCGTTTAAGCTCTTCATCCCTTTCGTCAAATTGCCTGTGCCCCGAAGCACTAGAGACTGTTCGTTGTGTTTGGTATGACCCTTCTCCAAGGTCAGACCGTTCTTCCTCTCATTCATGTTCCCTGTCTTTATGCCTCTTCTGCCTCCGTTTTCTCCAAGAGGATCCTCGAGAAGATCCCGCCAAACCACTTTCAGCATCACTCCCAGAACATCTCCCAGACATTTTTCCGTGCGTGAGTCTCGGCCGAACCACTGCCTTGTAGGAGATCCCCACAGACTGCGCCAATTGTGCGCACCCAAAGTGGACTTAAAGGGCCAGTTCACTCTTGGGCTCACAATATATTTGTAACGTGGGCTTTGGATTTCCTACTATGGGTGAGGTTCTTGGCACAGAAACTCAATGAAGCTCTCTCTCTCTCTCTCTTTCTATCTCTCGCTCTCTTGTTTTCTGTTTCTTTTAGAACCTTTCAACAACCCCCTTTCTTCTTTCAACTTCTCATATTTATACCTCTAAGTTAGTGGAGAGGCTATGATTATTTCCATGGTTAGTGCAATGAGAGGTCCAATATCATTGATCATATGTGGGTGGTTAGGTGGGAGTGGAGTGTGGTGTGAGTGGCCTTGGAACTTGGTTCTCACTCATGCAGATATTCTCGGCAGCGACGTTCCCTAAGGCACTGCCGAGCACGTAAGGGGCGGCGTATTTGAATGTCATTCTCTCTTCACTGCACGGGAAAGTATTGCCGAGCAAGGATGAGGTGGCAAAACTTAGGCCCGCAGCTTGTGTGGGTTTGAGATGGGCTTCCGGGTAGAAAGAGATTAAGTTTATGGGCCGTATCTTCATATTAGAGTCCAAGGCCCAAATGGGTTCGGGTATAGGGTGCCGTACAATTATAATTTGGGATTACTACATTTTCCAAACACAAAAAAGACCTAGGGGTGTGATGAAAAATTATTTCACCACATATAATACTCATCACACCCCTAAGTTTTTTTGTGATTAGAAAATTTAGTAATTTCGAATTATAATAAATGCTCTAAATTAACGTTTACCCAAAAAATAGAAGAGCCTTTGAGTACGCATGTAAACGCGTGCTCAAAGACTAATATATATTTATTTATTTATTTTAGAAACATTCGAAATGTATAAAGCTTTGTAGGTATTAAGAATAGGATTTTTATGTTATGACAACGGGAAGCTCTTATATTATTTAACGAGGTTAAGAGTTTTGTATCTCAACTAAGTTAGCACATTTCGACGTCTTTAATAGCACATTTCGACGTCTTTAACATTCATGTTTAAATTCTTCCCTTCCAACTATCAAATTATAAAATAGATGGGAGAACACAAAATTTTGAGAAATTTGTTTTTTGTTTTTTTATTGAATAAAAACTTAATTAGAAAAGAGAGAAGAAGATTCCAAAAGAGGAGAGAGTTTGATTCTATTTATGTAAAAAGCTGGAACTACCAAGGTCAGTTGAGCAAAATTGCCAGGCCAAAAGATGGACAGAGGTATTTTCCTCCCAGTACACAAAAGAAAAGAGGAACTTTGTTTTGTTTCGAGACTCAAATTTCTATTTTGAAGTTATGTTCTTTAGTTTTTATGTAGTTACCAAAAAGATATAAAAAGGGAACAAAACTTTTTTTATTTTTTCAAATATCGGGCTAGCACAAACAAAAAACAAGCAGGCGAAAATTTGGATCCGAATGAATTCGGATCAAGTGATCCACGTCCGGCTGACTCGTTACTCGTCCCCTGAACGTGGCTGCGCCATTTCTTTTAAAAAAAGTTAACGTTGAACCTGAAAGTCCGCGGTTTTAGTTTTAAGTCAAACTTTGACTCTTCCTTCTCCACATTCCACACCCTCCAACGCGGTACTATTCTCTACTCAATAACTCAACAACGGAACAGAACAAATACAAACGCGAAACAGAAAGAAAGAGAAAATCAAACCCAACGTTATCCTAAATCACATTATTCTCTTCTCTTCTCTTCTCTTCTCTTCAGCCAACTTCAACCAACTCTCGCCGTGCCTTTCACTTTCACTTTCACTTTTTGACCAGACCACCATGTCACTCTCACCGTGAAATGACGTCAGCACCACCAACGCCCTCGCCGGCGTCAGTTTCAGCTGCGATTGACTCTATCCAGCAATCGCTTTCTGAGCTCTGCCCCACCGACGACCACCAACCTCGGTTCTACTTCGACAACCCTCGGCGTTTCTGCTCCTTCGCAAGCCGCCTCCAGTTCATTCTCCAACAGCTCCTCCGCTCGTCCCCTTCGCCTGAGTCTCTCCCCGCCGCCGCACTCACTGCGCTCAAAGGAATCGCTGCCGATCTCTCTGTAGCCGCCGATGCGGCTTCGCTTTACTCCAAACGCAGCAAGATCTTCGTCCTCGTCAATTGCCGATCGCTCTGCGATACTCTCCAAGAGCGCACTTCAGCCATAGCTAATTGGCTTGCTTTGCTCGACTCCGACCTCCCCGATCTCCGCAAAAAAATCGCCGATCTCTCCCGAGACATGAAGCAAACTCAATTCACTGTAATTTTCTCTCTCTTTCTCTCGCTCGCTCTAATTTTTCTGCCACGGCTGTTGATTTTGATTTTGGCAGGTAACGGAGAACGAGGAGAGAGTGCATTGTACGCTGCAGAAAGAGGGACAAGGAAGACGAACAAGCAAAGCAGTACAAAGCGCCATAATCATGGACTTAGCGCGAGCTCTAGGGATTGAATCCGATAACTATTCCGAGTTATCGGAGCAAGTCAAGCTCTTCAAAGATGACCTAACGCGATCCAATTCGATATCCGAGAGGCGGATTTTGGTCTCTCTGGAGAGAATCTTAAGCAACTGGTCAGTTCAGCCGGACATCGTTGCGCCGACACTGGACTTCGATTTCGAAGACGACGCCGCTCAGATATCGCCGTTCAAGAATTTCCTGTGTCCTTTAACCAAAGAGGTGATGAAGGATCCCGTGGTGCTCGAGTCTTCTCAGAACTACGAGCGCAGCGCCATTGAGTACTGGTTCGAGCGGTGCATAGAGGACGGTCGTGATCCGACTTGTCCAGTCACCGGACAGGTGCTCAAGTCGTTGGAGTTGAAACCGAATATCGGATTGGCCGGAGCAATTGAGGAGTGGATTAGTAGGAATATTGAAATTCAGGTTAAGACCGCAGTGCAATGTCTTAGTGAGGAGCCTGTTGCAGTGGAAAACATTGAGAGAATACTGGATAGTATGTATAGGGTTTCGGAAGATTATCCTGGTTGTAGATATAGAGTGAGGAATGCTGGCATTGTTCTCCTCGTTGTTAAGTTGCTTAGGAATTGTTCCAAGAGTATAGGGACGCATTTGAGAAGCAAGGCGCTTATGACTTTGTTTAGCATGGCTAGAGACGAAGAAAGCAAGGTGAGTTTTTTCCAAGTCTTTTCTTGAAAATTTTGCAACTATGAATTATTGTTAATCTAGAGATGTTGGTGATCAACGATGAGAAACTAGTTTGAACCTTAAAGGTGCACAATGTGAAATATGCACAGGGAACTATGTGAAATATGCACAAGAAACATCTTGAATCATTGCTGATAATTTAACAACATTGTGCATAAGTTATGGAGAGAGAGAGAGAGAGAGCCATGAATATAGTTGGTATGCAAATAGAGAGTGATAGGAGGGGAGTTGCAAATGAACAAAGTGCAGTTCTTATTTTTTATTTTTTAAAGCTGATCTTTCATCAAAAGTTATATTTTTCCTTCCTTTCATTAAATAAATTTTGTAAAATTTGTAGTAATAATGTAATAGTTTGATTCCAATGAGCTCTAGCAGAAATGACACCTCCTCCCTCCACAAAAAGGAGTGGATGTTAAGGTTGTAAGTTCAAAACCTTCTAGGTGTGCGTATAACTTACCAATTAAAAAAATAAATAAATAAAATTGATACTGTAAGACTTACATTGATCTTTGACAAAGTATGTAATTTTGTTCCCCATATGCAAATATTTGTATCTTTTAGGGCCATATGGTCTCTGTTCCTACTGTTGGTAGTTTCTGATGATATGTATAAAATATTTCTAGAAAATAATGCTTGAAGAGGGTATCACTAGATTGGCCATACATGGTCTTATTGGGAGCTCAGAGAAAGAGAGAGAGTATGCTGTGAAGTTATTACTTGAGTTCTCTAGTGATGAAGCTTGTTGCACAAAAATTGCATCAGAAAAAGGTGCATTAGTTCTTCTCTCGAGCCTGGCAGGAAATCTGGAGCATCCTTCTTTATCCAATCTAGCTGAGGAGGTCTTGAAGCAGATGGAGAGGGTGGAGGAAAATGTTCAACCTTTAGCAGCTGCTGGGAGATTTGAACCCTTACTTAGTCGGCTATGTGAAGGTATGTTTTATGAAGTTTTTGTTTCTGTGGTACATAAATTATTATATGTCATACCATATATGTTAAGAGAATACAACATTACATTGTAACTAGTAACTACTATTTGTTTCTACGTAGAGCAATTGAATAGTATGCCGGAAAGAGAAGTTTCTTGAAATATTCTTCTTACTTATATCAGTTCCATGTAGTGTATAATAGATTTTAGTATCATATATCTTAATTTTAATGTGGAGCATTTATTGGAACAGCTACTGATGATGTTAAAATAGAGATGGCATCTATTGTGGGAAGGATGACCTTGACAAATAGCAGTAAAGAACAAATTGCTAGGCAAAGTTCAAAAATTCTAGTTGAATTACTATCTAAGCCAGAAGGAAGGGCACCAAGCTTGCAAGCACTGTATAATTTGTCAGGGTTCGATGATAATGCAACCATCCTTGTTGACGCTGCAGTGCTTCCAGCTCTTATAAATATTCTGTTTGAAAATCAGGATGATTCTCCTGATTTGAAGGAACTGGCTGCATCTACAATTGCCAACATTGTTTCAAATCCAGGACACTGGGAGTTGGCATCCATTGACAAGAAAGGTCATTCAATGCAGTCCAAATCATTTATATTTAGTCTTTTGGAGCTTCTATCTGCTGCACCCGTTCAATGTCAAGCACCCATTCTCCATATCCTATATGGAATTGCATCGTCTCCCCAAGCATCAGGTAATACCTTGTCAACAAATTTAATTCTAAAGGGAATATATTCCCAGTCACCACAACATGCCTTCATTCATATGCATCTTATTAAATCTTTCTCTGTTAATATCTCATGATGCCAATGAGCTCTAATTCGAATGACACTTCCTCCTCCCACAATAATGGGTGGAGGGGAGGTACTGAGTTTACTTGTGTAACTCACCCATAAAAAGATAGCATCGCCTCCAATCAATATATGTCCGATTTTTATTTGTTTGATCTATTTTATTCCATAGGAAATGAAACTTAAAAATAAATGTGGCTGATGCTGTTGAAGGCCTTCATGTTGGTTTGATGGTAATATTAGGAAGCTATACTTTTTAAAATTTTCCATACATGAAATAAATAAATCCTGTATACTTATCTCCTCAAAGGTGGCCTGTCAAAAACAATATAAAAGAAGCAATGTGAATTTTGAATTACAATAATTTTTTCAACTAAAATACCCTAGTCTTCTACCATGATGATTATGAATAGGGGATGTCCCTTCCGGGGCATGATGTTGGTTTTCACTCAATATGCTCATCAGCTGATGCTATCAAGACCCTGTTGGGATTAAGGTCAAGCTATAGCTGAACTGACCTAAAGAGAGTGTCTGTGGCCTCTGTACTGTTTAGATCCTTTAGACATTCCTCAGCAGGTAGGGGCTACCATATTCACAGTTAGGTAGAGTCTTCATGATTGTCCGCCCTCCTCATCATTTTTTTCTGTCTCAAAAATTTTATATATATAGTGGTTGTCAATCTAGTTAGTTCCTAGGACCATGATGGTGTTCATGATTGTCCATCTTTATATTCTCAGCTATTGTTCTTAACCTCTGGATGTGGAATCCTTTTCCTTACTTTTGTCACTAAATTACCGTTATGATCATTAAATCTTGCTACTTACATAATTATTGCTGTTTTTATGTACCTCAAATTGCAAAACTGAATGCGCAAGATATTGGAATTCATGGTACATCAAATATTTGCAGGAAATTAGGTTAACTTTTTATAAACTGGGTTTCATATTTACAAGCTAAATTTGTTTAGGGTTGTGAGACGTTGAATACAATTGTAGAATGGAGACATTTCTCCTGCAATTGTAAAATGCTCTGTTATGTATGACAACAATACCTTATAAAATGGAGATTCAGATTCATAATATTGTATTTACAGTAAACCATGTTTTATATTTTGCAGAGTCGGTAACATCTCATGTAAAATCTGGGGAAGGCATCAAAACCATCATATCATTTCTTGAACACCCAGAAGTTGAACATAGAATTTATGCTTTCAGACTTACAAGAGTACTCTCAGAAAGGTTTGGTCAAGATTTAGCAAATGAGTTGAGACCTAACAAGCTTCCCTTGTTGAAAGACAAACTCTTAGACAACCAATCCACAGAAGGTGAGCGATCTGATGCTGCTTGTATACTTGCTAACCTTTCCCTATCAGAAGATGAAGTGAAAACACTATTAGGAGCTAGTTTTGTGAAATGGACTGTTACTACTCTCAGAAACCAGAGCCGCAGCTCCAATGTGAGGATTTCTCGACCAGCATCAAGCATGGCGGAGGGGCTTCTTGGACTTTTACTTCACTTTACAAGGAGTCTTGATTCGCAAACTCTTACTATTGTGAAAGAGCATCGCCTTATGACCATTTTCTGTGGGCAGCTTGGTTTTTCTTCAAAACCAAGAGTGAAACAACTAGCTGCCCTTGGATTGAAAAACTTGTCCGAATGCGGAAGGTCAGTTACTTCTGGGGACGCAGAACCGCCACCTCCTCAAGGATTCTGCTCTTCCTTAGTGTTCATGTGTGGGAAGGCTTCAAAGAATCCTTCTACATGTCCCATACATGATGCTGCATGTGAAGAAGATAGTCAGTTGTGTTTGCATAAGAGCAGCTGTATCAAACCTCTGGTTGAGCTTCTAGCAGATGAGGACACTGACGTTCAGATTGCTGCAGTGGATGCACTTTCCACACTAGTGTCGGATACCTCCAACAATTTCAAGAGAGTAGTTGAAGAGCTTGAGCAGCAGGGTGTGATCGATGCCCTGATCACTCTTTTCACAGAAGTTCGACCGGGAGAGCTTCAAGAGAGGGCAATTTGGATGATAGAGAGGATTCTGAGAGTGGAAAGCCAGAGTCAACGGCTTGGGCTTAATCAATCTTTGGTTAGGGCATTGGTGGAAGCCTTTAAACATGGGAGTGCCAATGCAAAGAGGCATGCCCAGGATGCGCTTACCAACCTAAAGCAGATATCAGGTGTTAGTGGCAAGGCGTCTAGTCAGACTCGGTCACGGTAGTTGCCAACGAAAAAATGTTGGTTCTACACTTACACTCTGACTGTGTCAATGTTGTATAATTAAACTATAAATCTCACCCTGTATAGTTAGTAACACAGGCCTAATTGCATTCATTGTTATAAGGAATCACCGTTCAATTGTGTGAGAGAGGTGTTTTGAGCACCCTTATAATCTGAGATTGGTTATAATGGCCTAGGATGGGTTGGACTTCCAACTTTGAGGCCCTCTTACAGATTTAGGGTAGTAGTTTTCTAGCTTATGATATTGTTATTGGTTGGGATTGGTTCATAGTGTAACACGTTTGAATAAAATTATACGGACCAATTTATTTTATTTTTGATAGAAAGTGCAATTTTATTGAAGAAAAGGTGATCAAGTGATTACCTGATCGATTGACAGGCCCCTAGCACTCCTTACCATCTGTGCCTTTTTTACTTGTCCACATTGCATGGGCCTCAGTTTCAGCTTCCTCACAGTACATCTCATACAAGACAACCCATTTGATATCATTGTATTGTCAATAAAAAGATTTAAAAAAAAAAAAGAAAAAAAAATGGAAATGTGAGTAAAATCATATCTGAATTATTTCTTCCCTAGTGGTCATCCACCGCATTATATTATTTCTAACCCTGAATACGCATATCTCTCTTTGTTATATGTTTCTCAGTTTTTCTCCGTTTCTATTTTGGTGTTACAATCCCTGTTGGAGTACATATTTATAGAGGACAAAGAAGATAAATTGAAGGGACAGAGCCTTAATTGAAAGGCTTTTTCCACCCCTAATGAATAGATCTTGTCTATCCTAAAGAATTAGGGTGGATGGCTTGTCAGTCTCCCATGTGAATGGACAAAGTAAAGACGGACCAATTTATTTTATTTTTGATAGAAAGTGCAATTTTATTGAAGAAAAGGTGAACAAGTGATCCTGATCGATTGACGGGCCCCTAGCACTCCTTACCATCTGTGCCTTTTTTACTTTTCCACATTGCATGGGCCTAGGTTTCAGCTTCCTCACAGTACATCTCATACAAGACAACTCATTTGATATCATTGTATTGTCAATAAAAAGATTAAAAAAAAAAAAAAAAGGAAATGTGAGTAAAATTATATCTGAATCATTTCTTCTCTAGTGGTCATCCACCGCATTATATTATTTCTAACACTGAATACGCATATCTCTCTTTGTTATATGTTTCTCAGCGTTTCTATTTTGGTGTTATAATGCCTCTTGAAGTACATATTTATAGAGGACAAAGAAGAGAAATTGAAGGGACAGAGCCTTTAATTGAAAGGCTTTTTCCACCCCTAATGAATAGATCTTATCTAGCCTAAAGAATTAGGGTGGATGGCTTGTCAGTCTCCCATGTGAATGAACACAGTAAAGAGAAATATATTTAACACTGGTGGATATGTATCATAGTGTTCTACATATTCCTTTTCTTTGCAACCCTTTAAAATAAGCCTTGCTTTATACTTGCCAGATCCATCAACTTTTAGTTTTCTCTTGAATATTCATTTATATCCTCCAAGTTTAGAACAAAAAGATCCACCAGTTCCCATATATTTTGTGAGATGGATTCAATTTTACTATTGACAACATCTTTCCAAATTAGTGTCTAAAGCGTGGACATTGCTTACTTGAAACTTTGAGATTCATTTTTTAACATAAAAATTAGAAAATTTTGACCAAATGATTTTGATGTTTTTGTCCTCTTTTTGCGCCTCGGTTCATCATTATTCCCCTTTGTTGATGCCCACTTCGACAAGGAGGCCTAATAGCAAGAAGAAGCCCAACAATATGGGAGGAAAAGAGTTAATTAAGAAGAAAATCATTAAACCCGAATGGCAAGAATAATGGATCATAGGCCTAGAAAATAGTAAATGGGTCTTAAAGAAAGCAAGTAGGCCCAAAGGAGCCCAGAGAAAGAAGTAGTAAATCCATGGGCATTATGAGAAATAGAAAGTAAGTAAAGATGGGCCAAAGAGGCCCGAAATAATGAATTAAGTGATTAAGGGATTGGTGGGAAAGCCCATAAACTCCAAGAGTAAAGGATATGGTAATTTGGGCTAAGGAAGCCCAAAAGACTTAGTAAAGGCCCATGGGAATAAAGAATTGGAATGGGCCGAGGATGCCCAAAAGGATGAAATGGGTTGAGGATGCCCAAAATAGCATGAATACTAGGCCAATGATAATACTGGGCCACTAGAATTAAGCAAAGGGAAAGCATACAACAAACCCAAAAGAGGCTCAACAAGCACGAGTCAAACAATAGCACAGCCGGAATGACAGTTTTTATAGCATGGCAAAAGTGCTAACAAACCCACGAAATGGGCAAATAATGGATTAGAGAAGGAAAAGTCCACAATTAAGTAAGGCCCAGCCTAAAAAGGAAGTGAGACATAAAGAACGAAGGCTCAGAGACCCATTCATGCCACAAGAAGTCAAGAACGAGCAGCAGAATGTATAGACGAGCCTTTAGGTCATGGCAAATACATGAGCGACAGACAAGCCATGGACATACATGGAAGTGGAGCACGCACAAGGCTCAGGCATCACCAACTTGTGCCCAGCCAATACAAGAGTGGTAGGCCATGGGTCAGTAGTAAGAGAGGGTGTGGTCTAGCGGTGGGGAGAAGGGGAGAGTCTATTCTGGAGTTCCCACTCAAACTCTTTTGGGGGGAAATGTCCTGCTGGGATGACATACCACCTAAAAGAGAGAAAGATGAGTTTAAATCACTAGATGCATGCCATGAGAGATATTGAGAGAGAATGCCCACCCTTATCTAGAAAGGAATGCCACGACGAGCAAGCAAACAAAATAAGACCTTTTATCTAGTAATGGGATGTGGCACGGCCAGTACAGGCAAGTGGTGGTGGCTGGGTAGCTGACAGACTAGTAGGTGGCCTGAAAGGACACCCACACCCAGACAAAATCAGTTAAGGGGTAAAATAGTAAAAACCCATCATGGAAGACAGTATAAAAGGGTCCTCCGCCATGCATAGGAAAGAAAACAAGGAAGAAAGGGGATAACATAACAACACCACAAGAAAACAACGAAAGAAGAGAGTAAAAAACAAAGTAGAGAACTTAGAAGGAAAAGAGAGTTATAAAGTAAAATAGAGAGTAGGCAAGAGTGTGGTAGCAGGCATGCACCGAAAGGCTAATCCCTTCTTTCTCTCTAAAAGTCTACCCTCTAGAAAGGATTAAGGAATTTGAGGATAAGCCATCTAGGCTCATTCTCTCAAAGTGGGTAATTTCTATGGCGGGATCTCCCTGTGAGGTTACCCATATTGAAGAAATGGTTCCCTTCTTGGACTTAACTCCGTAGGACAACCAAGCATGGTAGACATCATTCTTCCTTTCATTTTTATTGATTACATGATGATGTTATTTCCTTTTTCTTTATTGTTATCATCTTGTTTATATTGTATTTATATTGCTGCGTTGCTTCTTCTTTTGTTCCATTCAGTATTTCTTGTTTTCTGGCTGATAGTAGGCATATTTTCTTTTGTTGTTGTTATATTACACTTGTCTGCCATGGGCATGTGACCAAAATTTTAGTAAAAAGGATTTAGTTTTTGCACAAGCCGGCTTGGGGTATATTGTAATCAAGCTGGTCCTGACTCTCCTACCCAGAACCATTGGGCCATAGCGTGGCAGGAGGTAACCCAACCCGCAATTGCAAAAAGGTCCACCACACCCTTTCATAAGCTTTTGATCATGGGAGCTACTAGTGACAGGCTTAAAATATCTGATAAGCTTTTTGTTAGAGATATATTAGACATATTAGCCTAATGTAATAGGCCCAGAGGCAGAGCCAGGGGGGGCGAGAAGGGGCAAGTGCCCCCCCTGACTCCTCCAAAAATATTCCATATGTACTACTATTAGGAATTTTTTAAAATGCTTTACCTTCCTTGATGCAGAAATTAAACAAAAATCAGGAAAAAAGCTTCTTGGCCTTGCTGAAATAGAGGGAAAATGACAAGCTTACCTAATGCCCAATAAGTCAATGACACCGTGTAAGGAAAAAAATTGGAAACAGGGAAAAATTTTCCTGACACAAGCAAACATAAATGGAAGAATTTCCCTTAGGCACAATAACACACACCAAGAGCTTTGACTTGTTAGCTGTTAGCTTTTAATTACCATGCACTTAAGCTTAGCATAATAATAATGCATTTTAGTGTCTTTCTTATGACATTTCAATTGATAGTCCTATATTTTACACAATTTTTTTTTTGTCCTCAACTTCTTGACATTTCAATTTTAAATTGTGGGTTTATATGCTATGAACAAAAATTTTAATTATTTTGAAAAATAAATAGAAAGTTGAACTTTTCCTATAGTTTCAAAAACAATCAAGAAAAGATAGTGAGATGTGTGTACAACTTTGCAAGTAAATTGCTATATTTTTAATATTTTTCAAATAAATTTATTTCCACAATTTATGTTATAGTATTAACTTAAATGTCTAACTATAGTTTACGTATAATTAGTTTTTGTATGACACTTATAGTTGTTTTTATAATTTTTTTTAATATAGTTTTTTTATTATTTAATATTGATTTCTAATCTTGCCCCCTCTGAATTGAAATTCTAGCTCCGCCATTGAATAGGCCTAAACCCACTTCTACTTGTATTAGTAGTCTAGGCATTTAGTTGCCTATATTATGATTCACTGTAACACAAACTTTGTACTACACTCTTATAGAATAAAGATATAGCTCTTAAGGATTTCCTCTATGAACATAGGCCAATAAGATTGAACCATGTAACTCTCGTGCTCTAGTGTTCCTATTCTATGCTTCATCTTACACATCCACTCTAACATACACAACATGATATACACATCGCATTGCAAATATATTTCTGATCATGGGAGCTACTAGTGTTGTACTTATAATTTCTGATAAGAGGGTTTATTACTATCAATTCTTCCATAGCATAATTTATAGATGTATCTCAAAGCCTAAGTCTCCAAATAAAGGAAGCTCTATCCCTCCTCAAGAAGTTCCCAAAACGCATCACTCACACATTAATTAACATGATGCACATAACCAAAGAGAATCATCATAGCAAAGTAACCAAATTCTTTTATGATGAAATCATTACACAATGATCACGATACAGTAAGTACGAGAATTTCTTTTAAGTATGGAGCAATCAATTCAAGCCATAATAAAATTCAATCAAGTGTTAAACATATCAATGAATAGTTACATCAACCGAAAGGTTAATCCCATCAACCAAAACCATGATTTAATTCCTTAACCTCTTAATCCTTCTTTGCACTTGCAGATTCAAGTTTCTGCGCATAAATCTATTTGTGAACTTCATTTAATCCACGTAAAGGTCTCCAATTGGCTTGAAATTTAATGCAAATTACCATACATATGATTACTTCATACCCTAAGAATTTCAGCTCAAAAAACAACAATTATAAATTGCACACACATATCCATTATAATTATTCAATTGAAATAATGTGAAATTAAAAAATAAAAATAAAAACTTTGGGGGAATATTATAGAATAAAAGTTGATATAAAATGTGTTTTTCTCTTTTTCCTTAATTCTAAAACAAAATAGACATCTCAAACACCCATAGTCAATCACATCATTTACAAAACCTACAAATCCACCACTTCCGACTTTAATATCAAAATCGTAATTGCCGTTGTCACTCAATATAAAATGCAAGCTCCCATTCCTTGGTTGCAGCTAACTCATACCGGTTAGGATTAGATGAAACAAAAATGTTAAACCTAGGTAGGTGTCGTCGAAAGATTGAAGGTAAATGATATCGTTTTTTATTTGTGTGTATTCGACATGGGATGGTATGAAGAGCTATGAGTGTGTATATATAAAGGGGTAGAAGTGCAAGAGGTGAAAATTGTGAATTAAAATGCAAAAAATTTTGTGTGTATGTGTGAGGAAAGAAAAGTCTTGAAACATTGAACCAAATGATACAAAGAATATTTATTTTTTAATTAGAAAAGTCTTAAAACATTGAACCAAATAAAACAAAAAGTAAATATTTAATTTGTTCTTATCTCTGATGTGACACTTGAGAATATTTCAATTTATTTTGCATAAAATGCACCACTTGGTAGAACTTCATGCTTTCTCACGTGAGCTCTCTACTTTTATATATATAATAGCATTATGGTCGTGTGATGCACAACTTAATAAAAAATTATATGTAAATAATTTTTTTTATTAATTTACTTAAAATAAATGAATATTTTACTTTTAAGTTACATAATGAATGCATGTTGTGTGAGATTAAGGCATCATAAAATGCATATATATATATATATATAGATAATTGAATGGAAGGTGGCAAAGGTACTTAAATATATATATATATATATATATATAATGATTTTTAATAATACATTGAACTTTAGACTCAATTAACACTCACATATATTTAAATGGAA
>NW_027069810.1:193558-196433 GCF_002906115.3 Quercus suber
TAAAAAAAAAAGAAAACATTTTTAAGAAAAAAAAGGGAAACTTTTCTTTTATAACCAAAAAAAAAAAAAAAAAACATTTTTTTTAGATGAACAAACGTTTATTATATATAGTTTTTTTTTTTTTTTTTTGGTGTGGAGAAGAAAGAGAAGATGTTTACTTTAAATTCAAATACTTATTATCTTATTTACATTTTTTTTTGGAACTTTATGCAAAAACATTTTTGGTAAATCGGTATGAACAATAATTATCTAAAAAGAAAGTCACGTGTAAAGAGGAAGATTTTGCTATTGAATATACGTTGCTTTTTTTTTTTTTTATTACAGGTATTATGTTGTTTTTTTTAGAAGAACAGACGTTTATTATACATAGATACGTTTTTTTGGAGAAGAAAGAGAAGGTGTTTACTTTAAACTCAAATACTTATTACCTTATTTATAATTTTTTTTTTTTTACTTTATGCAAAAACATTTTTGGTAAATCGGTATGAACAATAATTATCTAAAAAAAAGTCATGTGTGAAGAGGAAGATTTTGCTATTGAATAAGTTGCTGTTTTTTTTTTTTACAGGTATTATGTTTTTTTTTTGCACGAAGTAGTATAATATAAATTTTAAAAAAAGGAATAGATGAAGATTGTTGGGGCACGTTTGGTAGACTGTAACAGACACTGTAATATAAAAGATATTCCTATGGCATAACTATTCGGTTGTTTGATTATGTTTTTATTACAATGAATAATTATTCTTCAAAATGGGGAATAATTATTCCTTATCAAAAGTACTGAATATCTATTCATTCACCTTATGTAATAACTTTTTTTAAAATTTTCCTAAAAAGCCATTTAGTTGCCACATCTTCAAAAAGAAAGAAAATAATTTTCTTTGTTGTTAATTATTAGCTATATTTTGAACACCCTAAAATAAGTGTATTTTAGAAAATTTGACTTCAAAATGATTTAATTACACATTCTTTTTATACTTTACTAAATTGTGGATACATATTCAGGATTTTATTCCTAAATGGTCACCAAACTAATGAATAGTAATACTCATTACATTCTAACTTAATGTATTCCTTGTAATACTTATTCATATTCTCATGTAATAATCATTACAGTGTACCAAACGTACCCTTACTTTTTTTTTTTTTTTTGGTGTACTATGTTGTTTTTTTTTTTTTTTTTTACACGTAATAATATAATTAAATAAAAAAGGATTAGATGAAGAGTTTGAATTGTAATCAATTAAAATTTTTTATCAACTTATAAATTATAATAATAAAAGATTAGATAAAGAGTTTAGATTATAATCAATTAAGATTTTTATCAATTTAACCAAATTATAGGAGAAGAAGATAAGTACAAAAAAAAGTTATATTTATTTTTAAAAATTCTAAAAAAAATTTCTGCATTTAGTGCAACCACTTGGTGCAACCACGGCTTCTAAGCTCAACTTTTATTATATACTAGCATTATGCCTATGCGATGCACGGCTTAATTAAAATTTATATATAAATATTTTTTTAATTAATTTACTTAAAAATTAGATAATAGATTAAATAATAAAAATAATTAAATATTTTACTTTTAAGTTATATGATAAATTCATATGGTGTGAAACTAAGGTATTATGAAATGCATATATATATATATATATATATAAGTAGTAACTTATTAATATAGTGCAATAAATTGTTTGTTTTCAGAATGCATAAGATGATTTATTCTTTTTTTTTTTTTTTTGTCAATATCATGAAACAAAATTTGTATGCTTTATCCACACACACAAAACAACAATTAACTTTAAATTAGGCTAATAATAAAATTGTTACTTTATCCAAATAAGTCGATAAGAACATATAGAATAAGAGTCTTACTTAAACTTAAAATTGTTGTTAATGGATAGACAAAGAATTTGGAATTTGGTGTAATCAAATTAAAATTTTTATCAACTTAGAAATTATAGAAGAAGAAAAATTATATATATTTTTTAAAAATCTAAAAATCTAAAAACATTTCTGCAATTAAAGATGCATATTAGAGCGTGTAGTGTAGTAATTAAAAAAAGAAAAGAGAAGAAGAAGAAGGAAATTTGTTGCTTTTTTTTTTTTGCATACCCAATCACTACACTAAGAACACCAGTTGGCCGGAGGCATAACAAGAGGCAGCAATTGTAGGGTCGGTTTTTGTGGCCTAAGCCCAAAGGATATGGGTTAAAGGCCCAACGAACCTAGAATAATGAATTTGTAGAGAGTGGATCGAAGGTTTAGGCGCTGGCCGGCGTTCACGAAGCATGAACTCCTTCTCTTTTTATTGAAAAAATATTAGAACAATTTAAACTGGGGATGCTCCTCGGCCCATGGCCGAGAGGCTTTTCTCCCTCCCTCTCCCAAAAAGGATCCCCAATACATTTTGCTCACATTTCTTATATATGCTCATCCCCTTCCTCCTGTTGATCATCTATTGGCCTTCCTCCTGACCGCCTATCCATCAAAGGTCGTATCCGTGCTCGAGTGGTTCACCCTGATCGATGTTGCCCTGGCAAGGGGTTTATCCCCATTAATGCGGCCAGAGGGGTTAGGTGAACGTCTTCAATGCCAAGTGACGTTCGCCCAGACTTGCCCTTCTCCTACCGAGGTCTCGGACGACCAAGGATAGGGTCATCCTCGGACTCATCGTGCGTCCTCGGCGTGGCCATTTGGCCTGGGTTGAAGTGGGCCTTGGCTACTGACTTTCTGGCCCCACAATAGCCCTCAAAATCTTGCTGCACGCATCCTCGGGCGGGGAAAAGATTTTGACATCCTCGGCTTACTCCCCCCACCCCTCTCAGCGTTGGGGTCCCTCACTGCCAAGGCACGTCGCTGACGTTTCGGAGCA
>NW_027069810.1:202047-220376 GCF_002906115.3 Quercus suber
ATATATATATAGAGAGAGAGAGAGAGAGAGAGAGAGAGAGAGAGAGAGAGAGATTAACAATCATTATTGATAGTATTATGCCCGTGCGATGCACGGCTTAATCAAAATTTATATGTAAATAGTTTTTTTTATTAATTTACTTAAAATTAGATAATAGATTAAATAATAAAAATAATTAAATATTTTACTTTTAAGTTATATAATAAATTCATATGGTGTGAAACTAAGGTATTATGAAATGCATATATATATATATATATATAAGTAGTAACTTATTAATATAGTGCAATAAATTTTTTGTTTTCAGAATGCATAAGATGATTTATTCTTTTTTTATTATTATTTTTTGTCAATATCATGAAACAAAATTTGTATGCTTTATTTACACACAAAAAAACAACAATTAACTTTTAAATTAGGCTAATAATAAAATTGTTACTTTATCCAAATAAGTCGATAAGAACATATAGAATAAGAGTCTTACTTATACTTAAACTTGTTTGTTAAATGGATTAGACGAAGAATTTGGATTGTAATCAAATTAAAATTTTTATCAACTTAGAAATTATAGAAGAAGAAAAATTATATATATATTTTTTAAAAATCTAAAAATCTAAAAACATTTCTGCAATTAAAGATACATTAGAGCGTGTAGTGTAGTAATTAAAAAAATTATTAAAAAAAAAAAGAAGAAGAAGAAGAAGGAAAGTTGTTGCTTTTTTTTTTATAATACACTACACGTAAAAAAATAAGAATTGGATGAAGAATTTGGATTGTAATCAAATTAAGATTTAATAAGGATTAGATGGATTATATGAAGAATTTGGATTATAATCAAATTAAGAATTTTATCAACTTAGAGATTATAGGAGAAGAAAAATTATATTATATTTATTTAATAAATCTGAAAATCTAAAAAAATAATTCTAATAAACTTATAAAATATATATTTTATCTGATAAACAATAACAAAATAAATAAATTGTATTTTTATAATAACTATCAAATATAAAATGATAACATCTAAATAAAAAAATTATTGTTAATTTTGTAACATACCAATTGTGCTCTAATGAGAATTTTGTATCTTTGTGAGATTGTTGAGTATCTCTTTGTACACTATATGTATTCTTGCTCTTGTTTATCATTGTTCTTTATTAGAAAATTTAATGATTGATAAAAATCAAATTGTTATGAACAATTTATCATCAAATTATCAAGACATGCTTAGTAATAAGCTAAAAAGAATATTGTTCTCTAAATCAAAATTGAGATGATGAAAGCAACATATTACCATTAGAACCCATGTCATAAAACACAAAATAATTTTAAAAATCATGTCTAAGCATATTTAATGATTGATTTTCAAACCATAACCATATAAATTGGATAAAACTTAAAAAATTAGGTTAAATAAAAGACAAAAAATACACAAAACCTATTCAATTTAATGAAAAAGAAATAGAGAAAACAAATACATACCTGCAAGGTTGTAGGTAGAAGAATAGAGAAAAAGAACCATATGGTAAGTATTCATTATGAATTATTTGATATATATACACTTCACATTGAAGAAGTTGATATGAACAAAAAGTCTAATGTTAGTCTAATTTGTGGAAGTGTAAAGCTGAACTAAATCTTAAAAAAAGTAGCGTGTGAATAGAAAAATCCAAAGAAAAAAAAAAGTCACATTGTGTTAAGAGGAAATCCAAAGAATTTAAGTGTTTTATTTAAACACTAAAAGTAGTTACTTATGTAAAATCGCTTTACCAAATTGCAACATTTTTTTCTAAACATAACTCATTTTCACGTTAGCCACAAAATTGTAGATATGGTCAGATTGTATAATGCTTATCTAAATAGTTATTGAGCACATAATAATAATAATAATAATAATAATAATATTATTATTATTATTATTATTATTATTATTATTATTATTATTATTATTATTATAAGAAAAAGAAAAATGAAAACATATCAAGTCGGTTAATGTTTTCTATAAAAAAAAAAAAAGTCGGTTAATGGATAATATATATCTACCAAGTATATTATTATAAGAAAAAGAAAAACAAAAACATATCAAGTCGGTTAATGTTTTCTCAAAAAATAAAAAATAAAAATAAAAAACCATAGTTCTCTTCCCCCATGAATGTTGAGTATGTGTAAGTGAAGTAAATTTATGGCTATCCATAAAAGAAATATAGTGAATTTGTGGAAAATCTAAAATTTAACAATAATATAATTTATGTAAAATTTTATCATTTAAATTTTATTCAAATTAAGGGATAAAATTTAAAAATAGTATAATTATGTAAAAATTTATCATTTAAATTGTATTCAAATTAAAAGTTTTTTTTTTTTTTTAATAAATTTTTTAAAAACAATCCACGTTTTTCCCCTTCAAATTGTATCTACATGTAGTAATATAATTTAAATTAAAAAAAAAAAAAGGATTAGTTGAAGATTTTGAATTGTAATCAAATTGATAATTTTTATTTACTTCAAAATTATAATAATAATAAAAAGATTAGATGAAGAATTTAGATTGTAATTAAATTTATATTTTTTTTATCAACTTAGAAATTATAGGAGTAGAAGATAAGGACAAAAAAATTTATATTTATTTTTTGTAAAATTTCAAAAAATAGGTATATATCTATTCTTAAAATCTAAAAATTTAAGAAAATTTCTTCAATTTGATGAAGCCAAATGGCGCAACCATAGCGTCTAAGCCTAAATTTTATTATATATAATATGATATATATATATATATATATATAGATTCGTATAAGTCATAAAACTCAAATATGTCCAAGACAGATTTGGGGTCACAAAGGAAAACTCATAAAACATTAAATACTTGTCCAATTGCTGTGAAACTTGATCCATTTGAATGAAATGGATTTTCAGTTTTTTAACCCAAAAAAAAAAAAAAAGGATTTTTAGTTTCACTCAAATCAAATTAGGTCCCTAAATTCAGCCAAGAGAAATTACTATGAATTATTTCTAAATACAAGCACTGCACATAAATCTTGCCTATTAGCAAAGCATACTCAAATGGTATTATTTCAATATAGAATTTGGTAAACACATACAAGACTTAGTCTAGACATATCATATGGTAATTCCAAAGAAATGATTCACAAATTTTTAATACATAAAACAACCAAATAATACGCACAATTTTGTCTAGAAAGTAGAAACCGAAATATGGCAAACCATAGTTTTCCACTTTTCCTTCAACATGCACGTTTTTTTATACTCGACCATCATTGTATACAGCCTTGTGAGTGCCCAACGAACAATACTTGTAATAATGCTCCTTAGTTAATAAATAAATCTTTTGTTTTATCAAAAATAATAATAATAATAATAAAATCAAACATCCAAGACTAAATGAAAAACCAAGTAAATGAGTTTAGAATACAACAAATAGGTGCTGGAGTGACTGGCCATGGAAGTAGGAGGTGCCAAACAAATAGGAAAGAAATGTGACTTATGCTTTCACGTAGGAGTGTCATGCTTGAATAATGTGACTCGCATATGCTTGAAGTAGGTGTGTCATGCTTAATTCTGAAGTAGGTGTGCAGTGTGCTTCACGCCAAAGTAGGTGAGTCGCTTTTCACTAAAATTACCCGGGCACCTATATATTAGTTCTCATAAATTCCTATAGGACCAGCAATCTCTCCGCAATTAGACTCGACTAAATAACGTCCCGCGTGATGCACGGAGAAGCGAATGCTTCGTAATTTCATTTGAATTTTTTTTTTAAAATTTTTTTAAGACCCATATATAATTACTCATTTTGTTATATAGTCTTTATGATGTTTCCCCATAATATTGCCTAATGATTTGATGTTTAATCTTCTTAATTCATAGTTTATAATATTTCTTTATCCTAGTACATAGTTTCCGACTGTTGAGACATTGTATACAGCCTTGTGAGTGCCCAACGAACAATACTTGTAATAATGCTCCTTAGTTAATAAATAAATCTTTTGTTTTATCAAAAATAATAATAATAATAATAAAATCAAACATCCAAGACTAAATGAAAAACCAAGTAAATGAGTTTAGAATACAACAAATAGGTGCTGGAGTGACTGGCCATGGAAGTAGGAGGTGCCAAACAAATAGGAAAGAAATGTGACTTATGCTTTCACGTAGGCGTGTCATGCTTGAATAATGTGACTCGCATATGCTTGAAGTAGGTGTGTCATGCTTAATTCTGAAGTAGGTGTGCAGTGTGCTTCACGCCAAAGTAGGTGAGTCGCTTTTCACTAAAATTACCCGGGCACCTATATATTAGTTCTCATAAATTCCTATAGGACCAGCAATCTCTCCGCAATTAGACTCGACTAAATAACGTCCCGCGTGATGCACGGAGAAGCGAATGCTTCGTAATTTCATTTGAATTTTTTTTTTAAAATTTTTTTAAGACCCATATATAATTACTCATTTTGTTATATAGTCTTTATGATGTTTCCCCATAATATTGCCTAATGATTTGATGTTTAATCTTCTTAATTCATAGTTTATAATATTTCTTTATCCTAGTACATAGTTTCCGACTGTTGAGCGAGTTTTCTTTACTAATTTATATATATATATATGAGATTGGCACTGTATAGTTTTTAGACATTTTTAATAGTCTATACATATTATAAATTTAATATTTAAAAAAATAATAATAATAACATCTAGATAAAAAGTAGACTTTATTACTAAATGAAACAAAGAAAAATTGGTTAAATATAATTTTGTTTATAAATATTTAATTGCCTCTAATAGGCCTCTATATCCATTAAAAAACAACCAAAGAGAATGCTAAAATTCAAGAAAATTTTAAGATAAAATTGAGAGAACTGATGTTGTATATATTATTGATTTTACACAAGAGCTTTGTCTTTATATAGAGATGTAGAGCACACTAATTAACTTAAAATCATATATCAAAATTGTAACAACAACAACTATAATTAAAAGCACTAACAACTATATAAAGATGTAGAGCATGCTAGTCATTTTTAAGTTGGAAGTAATTTGAAACTAAACCTAACAAACCGCAACAACTATAATTAACAGCACTAACAACTAATTAATAAAAACTATATAGGTGAATAAGTACTGCATGTGAAAGACACATGAGAAAGAACAAAAAAAAAATTATGTGAAGAACTACTTGTAGCTTTGTTGGAGAGAATTGCACACTATACTTAAACAGCTGCAACTAAACTTGAAGTTGCAACTAATGCTGAGATAATCCAATAATATGCAACCTCCCATAGTTTGATGAGTCTCAATAATTGAATTTGTGCTCATGCTTTTGACAGCCTGAGATCTTTACCATACACCAGGTAATGACCTTGTGTGTTTTCTTTTTCTTTTTTACCATAATGAGTACTCCTGTGTTTAGTTCGTGAACTTTATCATTAGTCCTTAAGAGTGAAGAAAGATTCATTTCATACTATTGATGCTAAGATATTAAAATTTTTATTTTATAAAGTTTACAAATTGATTTTTCATAAATTACTAAAAAGTAATTTAAAATTAATTTATTAAGTCGTTGAAACTCACTTATAATTACTTCATTATCACATCAATTTATAAGTTTTATATAATAAAAATTGTAGTAGTTATAGTATTTTTCCCATTTCATATTATTCGTCCATAAGAGTCATTTCATACTCAAATTGAGATGAGTATCTATGTAATTTATATATAAAATGGGATAGTTCGGTAAGTACCGAGAGGCTTTAGTTCCTTTTCACCTTACAAGCTGTAATTCCATGGTAATAGAAAATTAATAGTTTAATGGAACAGATATCCATGACCATGAATTTACCTTGCCGCAATTTAGGACAGGCCGGTGATGGGAAAAGTGAAAAGGCAATTGATAATGGTTTCTGCTGTTTCGGAACTACTCATGGAAAGTTTCTGACCATATGCATTTTCTTAATGCAGTTTATTGTGCGTTTTACTACTTATTCTTGGACAACAATGATGTTGTTCTTTCAAAATTTTCCCAAATGTTGGCTGAACTAAAAACACTTCGACAAACACATTTGACCATTTATGCTCATTGTATTCACTTTGCGGAGTCATCAAACTTGGCCATCCAAAGAAATCGGTGGCATTAGTGTGTCGGTCTTTTTCTCTGCTTGATAAAGTAAAAAAGAAAGGGATTGATAATAGCATTGTTGTTTTCTTTTCGGGGTTCAACTACTCGAGCATGCACACCCTTTTTCAACCCAATATACAAGGTTGCCTCTCTCTCTCTCTCTCTCTCTAACAGCAAAGAATTATCACAATGATTATGCTCTACGGAAAATTCGGCTTTGTATTTTGGCCTCTCCCTCCGACATATATCAGAAAAAGTGAAGAACCTTACCCCCCCACTATAAGAACAAAGCAAATTATAACTACATACAATGCAAGCTACCTTTCATCTATTGGAATTGGAGTCATAGTACTTCTTTTGTCCCAATTTTTTAATCCTTTTACCTTAAATAAAAAAAAATAATAATAATAAAAAAGTTACTTCAAAATCCATGTTGAAGTAGTAATAATAAATTAATAATAACAATTTATTAATTAGTGTAAACTTGGATAAATTTGAACTCTAATTAAATAAATTATATTATATATGTATATATAATCTAATTTATTTAATTGTTAACTAAAATAAACTAATAAAATTAAACTGTCCCAACTTAACCTTCAAATAAAGTAATAGATGTCACGATGATATTGAACGGTTATAAATTTCCTTTTGTTGAGAAGTCATTCTTCCAGTAGGATATGTTAACTTCTTAACAATTATTGAGGAGTCATTCCAATAAAGTCAGCTGATCTTTGTTACTAAAATAAATAAATAAATAATATTTTCAAGTTATAACAACGAGTATTTATAATTTAAGTATAAAATGGGTGTCCTAATTCTGTACAAATAGAATTTAAAACTCTTAATTTACCTTCATAGTCTTAATGTTTTTTATTAAATTGTTTTTAATTAAAAATAAAAATTATTCCAATTCTTTCTATATATAAGATAGCCCTATGTATATACTGTTTTTCATCTTCTTCACCTCGTTCTTTGTTCTTCCCACGCAAGGAAAAAGCCAAAGTAAACGCAAAAAACTACTGGTTTGAGAGCTCCATTTGTTTTATTATCCGTCCTCAAAGTTCAGGTACGTTTGGAATTTGCTTAAGATTTCCTTTGTCTATATCCTATGCTTGCTTCTCAAAAAAAACAAAATAAAATAAAATAAAATAATCCTATGCTTGAAGTTGAAACAGCTAGAATTACAAAATTATAAGGATTATTAGATTAAAAAAAGTAATTAGATTATTAGATACAGTCATGTAAACTGAAAGTGTTTTCTTTGTTGTCTTCACCTTTATATTTTGATACGTTTTTTAAATTCTAAGCACATAGTAAGTACTATTGAATATTGATTTTCCTTCTACTTGAGGACAGGTTTAGAAAGAACATGGCCCTCCATTTACCGTCCACCTTTGAATATTGAGTAATACTATCATGCAATATAGTTACTTGTTTTTCTAGCCATTGGAGGTCTTCAATGGTAGCCTTAATGGCTTTGGTAACGCCTCTAATGGTTAATTGCGGTGCTTTTAATATCCGTCCAACAGTCATGCTTGATTAATTCGTCCGTTTGGTAACGGAAGACGAATTAAATGCGCCTTTATAGCTCGTTGATCGTCCAAATGCCTCTCTAGACGATGGGATTTTCTTGATTCATCACGGCTCATTGACTAAAAATCACAATATTAAATTTAATTCAAAAACCAAAAATACAGCATTCAAGTACTTTTTATTTTTATTTTATAGAAACAACACTCGAACTCAAGTCCTGTATCTAAATTGTGTGCTCTTTTTAATTGACCATAAGATAAGCATAACCCCACATGCGTTAAAATAAAATGTAAACAAACATCTTGGGCAGATGCTTGTCCGCTGGAACCCTTTTTTTTTTTTTTTTTTTTTTTTTGAGAAGAGGGAACATTTTTGTTAATTAGAAATATTTTCATAAACTTACAAAAAAATGATAATTCAATACTTATTACAAATATATATATATATATATATATTTCAGTACTATTTTCTTTTTTATATTTTAAAACTTATCTCTGTCTTTCTCAAATAGGTGACACTTGCGTGTGAGAAAAATGAATAACCAAATATAAAAGAATATGCTGAAATAACTCGTAAAAACTTTATTTCACATTATTATTTTGAAATTTGAAGTGCGGAATGAGGACACAGTTTTTTTTTTTTTTTTTTTTTGGGGGAAAAAAAGTTTTCTAAAAAAATGTATATATGCTATCCACAGGGGCAGTTTGATGTATTTGGGAACTTAAAATGAATTGAGACATTTCATATATTTAAATGACTTTTTTGTTAAAAAAATTAAAATATTAGGCTAATAAATAACAATCTATAATAATCTGTCATTTAAGATTTTACGTGAAAGTATTGATAAAAATGTTATGAACGTAGCTTTTCCTTCTCTTTTTTTCTTTTCTTGGTTTTCATTTAATAACAAATATTATTTTATTTATTGACTAATATTTGAGCTTAATTGGTTAAAATTTAGGGACCTTTTCTATTCAGGGGCCTTAGGCAACCGCCTAATTCACCTATACTATAAAGTTGGTCCTAGTTACCCATACAGCTTGGACCCATGTCCTTCCAATCCAATGCTTGGAGAGGTACTAATCCACCTCAAATGCAGTTGGTAACTTTTGAAGTACTTTAATGGTAAAGTTTTTTTTGTTTTTTTTTATTTTTTTATTTTTATTTTTATGAGAAGCTAACAATAGAGTTTGTTTTATATATATATATATATATATTTGTCAAAGGCTTGTGGATTTGGTTGTTATTGCTATATGAAGTACTTTAACTATAGAGTTAATTCTAAAGTTAGTAATATACGGTATGTGTATAATACGGTAAATGTATGTATGTCTATAATTCAGTATCATTCAAGAAAAGAATGTTTTAAACAAATCAATGGAAAACTATGGAAACAGAGAAAGAACATTACGTGCATAATACATGTACAATATGTTCAATTTTTATATAATAAAAAACGCTACAAAAAATACAGAAACATTTGTCATATATACTCTCTGAAATAAATACAATAATCTGTGTGTTTTGGCCATGTTGAAGATTCTCAACAATTTAATTTGAAATAATCTAATTAATAAAGAAAATTATTTCAATAATCATTAATAAAACAACAATAAAACGAATATTCAACCAAAAACTAATAATTCAAAACAAATGATGTTCACTTAGTCATCACACATACATACATACATATATATATTATAATAAATATATATAATAGATTCAATAGAATATAATATTAAATCATCCAGATATATTCAGGAGAAGAAAAAAAATCATATCCAAGTTTGAAGAGAGAGTAAATTACAAATAGCACTTATATAGTTGTGTTGGTAGTTGAAACTAGGGGGTACAAGAAAATTTGGTTCAAATAAGTATAGCAGAGTGGAAATTGGAAATAATCTTGTAGTTTTTGGAGCCTACGTTTTAAACTTTAACTTTTTTTTGACTAATTTAACCTTATCACAAAAAAAAAAAATGATCCATATTTATCTTATATGTAGGGTAAATTGCAAATTACATTCCTAAAGTTTGGGAGTATTTAAATTTTACACCCTGATATTTCAAATTTTGAATTTCATCCCCGGACGTTTTAGAATTTGGAGTTTACAACCTAAAGTTTAGGAGCGTTCAAATACACTCCAAAATTCTAAAACTTGAGGATGTAAAATCCAAATATCTTCAAACTTTATGAGTGTTTTAGCTATTGAATTAGTTTAGAATCTTTTGATTCTTGCTTTTTATACACTGTGTGTTTGTAGGCAACTATTATGTTATCTGAATACAATGGTAATTGTACTTTTTATTTGAAAGAAATAGGTTTATTTCCATATGAATGGAAACCAAATGTCAAACGCATTATTTTTTGATAATTACGTACCTATGCGAACAAAACGCATATGTTACGCGTATTAACTAACTGAGGTCATTCTAACTTTTCCTCTACAAATAAATTTGAAATTTAGTTCAAGGTTTATGGGTCGGTTGGTATTATAAAGATTTTGAGATAAAGAATCTTAACAAAAAATATTTTTACTTTTTAGTGTGTTTAAAAACTATAGTGATAAATACTTTAAAGTGGTTATTCCATTTGATAGCTAAATAAATAGAATCTTTTAAGTATAACAAATGAAAAGAGATTATTATTATTATTTGTTTTTGTTGTTATTATTGTTATTGCTCTCCCTTTCTCAAAAAGAGTGGTCAATGAGTGCCATTTTAAAAAATAAATACCATATGAATTTATGCCAAATTATTACTTTTATTAAAAGCTACAATAATACATGAAAGAGTTTTAACTTTAAAGCTCAAAATTTGAATTTTAACATAAAGTTGTTAAGGTCCGTTAAAGCTTGATGACAAAGGATAGACTCTAAAAGTTGGTAGTTGAAAGTAGGAGGTACAAGAAAATTTGGTTCTAATAAGTATAGCAAGGTGGAAATTGGAAATAGTCCTGTAGTTTTTGAAGCCTACATTTTAAATTTTAACTTTTTTTTACTAGATTAACTTCATCACAAAAAAAAAAAAAAAAAATTGATACATATTTATCTTATATATAGGGTAAATTGCAAATTACATCCCTAAAGTTTGGAATATTTAGATTTTACACTTTGAAATTTCAAATTTTGGATTTTATCCCCTGACGTTTTAGAATTTGGATTTTACCCCATAAAGTTTAGAGGTATTTGAATACGCCCCAAAATTCTAAAATTTTAGGATGTAAAATCCAATTAGGAGTGTTTTAGCTATTGAATTGGTTTAGAATCTTTAGATTCTTGCTTTTTATATGCTGTGTGTTTGTAGGCAACTATTATGTTATTTAAATACAATGGTAATTGTACTTTTTGTTTGAAAGAAATACGTTTATTTCTGTATAAAAGGAAACCAAATGTCAAACGCATTATTTTTTGATAATTACATACTATGCAATCAAAACACATATGTTACGCGTATTAACTGAGGTCATTCTAACTTTTCTTCTAAAAATAATTTTGAAATTTAGGTCAAGGTTTATGGTTCAGTTGGTATTATAAAGATTTTGTGATAAATAATCTTAACAAAAAATATTTTTACTTTTCAGAGTGTTTAAAAACTATAGTGATAAATACTTTAAAGTGGTTACCTCATTTGATAGATAAATAAATAGATTCTTTAAGTATAAGAAATGAAAAGAGATTATTATTATTATTTGTTTTTGTTGTTATTATTGTTATTGCTCTCCCTTTCTCAAAATGAGTGGTCAATGAGTGTCATTTTAAAAAATAAATACTATACGAATTTATGTCAAATTATTACTTTTATTAAAAGCTAGAATAATACATGAAAGAGTTTTAAGTTTAAAGCTCAAAATTTGAATTTTAACAAAAAGTTGTTCAAGTCCATTAAAGCTTGATTACAAAGGATAGACTCTAAAAGTTGGTACTTAAAAGTAGGAGGTACAAAAAATTTGGTTCTAACAAGCCTAGCAGGGTGGAAATTGGAAATAGTCTTGCAGTTTTTAATGCCTACATTTTAAATTTTGACTTTTTTTTGACCAGTTTAACCTTATTACGAAAAAAAAAAAAAAAAAAAAGATACATATATATCTTATATATTAGATAAATTGCAAATTATATTCCTAAAGTTTGGGAGCATTTATATTTTACACACTGAAATTTTAAATTTTGGATTTTATCTCCTGACATTTTAGAATTTGGATTTTACCCCTTAAAGTTTAGAGGTATTTGAATACACCTCAAAATTCTAAAACTTCAAAATGTAAAACCCAATTATAAGTGTTTCAGCTATTGAATTGGTTTAGAATCTTCTAATTCTTGCTTTTTAGGCAACTATTATGTTATATGAATACAACGGTAATTGTATTTTTTGTTTGAAAGAAATACATTTATTTCCGTATGAATAGAAACCAAATGTCAAACACATTATTTTTTGATAATTATGTACCTATGCAAACAAAACGCATATGTTGCGCATATTAATTAACTGAGGTCATTCTAACTTTTCTTCTAAAAATAAATTTGAAATTTAGGTCAAGGTTTATGGGTCGGTTAGTATTATAAAGATTCTGCGGTAAAGAATCTTAACAAAAAATATTTTTACTTGTTAGAGTGTTTAAAAACTAT
Source organism: Quercus suber (assembly GCF_002906115.3). NCBI lineage: Eukaryota > Viridiplantae > Streptophyta > Magnoliopsida > Fagales > Fagaceae > Quercus > Quercus suber. The sequence goes on from NW_027069810.1 coordinate 214,330, forward strand.
AGTGATAAATACTTTAAAGTGGTTATCCCATTTGATAGCTAAATAAATAGAATCTTTTAAGTATAAGAAATGAAAAGAGATTATTATTATTATTATTTGTTTTTGTTGTTATTTTTGTTATTGCTCTCCCTTTCTCAAAATGAGCGGTCAATGAGTGCCATTTTAAAAAATAAACACTCTATGAATTTATGTCAAATTATTACTTTTATTAAAAGCTAGAATAATACATGAAAGAGTTTCAAGTCTAAAGCTCAAAATTTGAATTTTAACATAAAGTTGTTATGGTCCGTTAAAGCTTGATGACAAAGGATAGACTCTAAAAGTTGGTAGTTGAATCTAGGAGGTACAAGAAACTTTGGTTCTAATAAGTGTAGCAGGGTGAAAATTGGAAATAGTGTTGTAGTTTTTGGAGCCTACGTTTTAAATTTTAACATTTTTTGACCAGTTTAACCTTATCACGAAAAAAATGATACATATTTATCTTATATATAGGGTAAACTACAAATTATATTCCTAAAGTTTGGGAGTATTTAGATTTTACATTCTAAAATTTCAAAATTTGGATTTTATCCCCATACGTTTTAGAATTTGGATTTTACCGCATAAAGTTTAGGGGTGTTTGAATACACCCCAAAATTCTAAAATTTCAGGATGTAAAATCAAATTAGGAGTGTTTTAGCTATTGAATTGGTTTAGAATCTTTAGATTCTTGTTTTTTATACACTGTGTGTTTGTAGGCAACTATTATGTTATTTAAATACAAGGTTTATTGTACTTTTTGTTTGAAAGAAATACGTTTATTTCTGTATAAAAGGAAACCAAATGTCAAACGCAATATTTTTTGATAATTACATACCTATGCGATCAAAACACATATGTTACGCGTATTAACTAACTGAGGTCATTCTAACTTTTCTTCTAAAAATAATTTTGAAATTTAGGTCAAGGTTTATGGGTCAGTTGGTATTATAAAGATTTTGTGATAAATAATCTTAACAAAAAATATTTTTACTTTTTAGAGTGTTTAAAAACTATAGTGTTAAATACTTTAAAGTGGCTACCTCATTTGATAGCTAAATAAATAGAATCTTTAAGTATAACATATGAAAAGAGATTATTATTATTATTGGTTTTTGTTGTTATTATTGTTATTGCTCTCCCTTTCTCAAAATGAGTGGTCAATGAGTGCCATTTTAAAAAATAAATACTATATGAATTTATGTCAAATGATTACTTTTATTAAAAGCTAGAATAATACATGAAAGAGTTTTAAGTTTAAAGCTCAAAATTTGAATTTTAACATAGAGTTGTTAAGGTCCATTAAAGCTTGATTACAAAGGTAGACTCTAAAAGTTGGTACTTAAAAGTAGGAGGTACATGAAAATTTGGTTCTAATAAGCCTAGCAGGGTGGAAATTGGAAATAGTCTTGTAGTTTTTAATGCCTACATTTTAAATTTTAACTTTTTTTGACCAGTTTAACCATATCACGAAAAAAAAAAAAAACATATATCTCTTATATATTTGATAAATTGCAAATTATATCCCAAAAGTTTGGGAGTATTTAGATTTTACACCCTGAAATTTTAAATTTTGGATTTTATCTCCTGACATTTTAGAATTTGGATTTTACTCCCTAAAGTTTAGAGGTATTTGAATACATCTCAAAATTCTAAAACTTCAAAATGTAAAATCCAATTATAAGTGTTTCAGCTATTGAATTGGTTTAGAATCTTTTGATTCTTGCTTTTTAGGCAACTATTATGTTATCTAAATACAACGGTAATTGTACGTTTTTTTTGAAAGAAATACATTTATTTCCGTACGAATAGAAACCAAATGTCAAACGCATTATTTTTTGATAATTATGTATCTATGCAAACAAAACGCATAAGTTGCGCATATTAATTAACTGAGGTCATTCTAACTTTCCTTCTAAAAATAAATTTGAAATTTAGGTCAAGGTTTATGGGTCGGTTAGTATTATAAAGATTTTGCGGTAAAGAATCTTAACAAAAAATATTTTTACTTTTTAGAGTGTTTAAAAACTATAGTGATAAATACTTTAAAGTGGTTATCCCATTTGATAGCTAAATAAACAGAATCTTTTAAGTATAAGAAATGAAAAGAGATTATTATTATTATTATTATTTTTTGTTGTTGTTATTTTTGTTATTGCTCTCCCTTTCTCAAAATGAGCGGTCAATGAGTGCCATTTAAAAAAATAAATACTATATGAATTTACGTCAAATTATTACTTTTATTAAAAGCTAGAATAATACATGAAAGAGTTTTAAGTTTAGAGCTCAAAATTTGAATTTTAACATAAAGTTGTTATGGTCCGTTAAAGCTTGATGTCAAACGATAGACTCTAAAAGTTGGTAGTTGAAACTAGGAGGTCCAAGAAAATTTGGTTCTAATAAGTGTAACAGGGTGAAAATTGGAAATAGTCTTGTAGTTTTTGGAGCCTACGTTTTAAATTTTAACTTTTTTTGACCGGTTTAACCTTATCACGAAAAAAATGATACATATTTATCTTATATATAGGGTAAACTACAAATTATATTCCTAAAGTTTGGGAGTATTTAGATTTTACACTCTAAAATTTCAAATTTTGGATTTTATCCCCTGACGTTTTAGAATTTGGATTTTACCGCATAAAGTTTAAGGGTGTTTGAATACACCCAAAAATTCTAAAATTTCAGGATGTAAAATCCAATTAGGAGTGTTTTAGTTATTGAATTGGTTTAGAATCTTTAGATTCTTGATTTTTATACGCCGTGTGTTTGTAGGCAACTATTATGTTATTTAAATACAATGGTAATTGTACTTTTTGTTGGAAAGGAATATGTTTATTTCTGTATAAAAGGAAACCAAATGTCAAACGCATTATTTTTTGATAATTACATACCTATGCGATCAAAACACATATGTTACGCGTATTAACTAACTGAGGTCATTCTAACTTTTCTTCTAAAAATAATTTTGAAAATTAGGTCAAGGTTTATGGGTTAGTTGGTATTATAAAGATTTTGTGATAAATAATCTTAACAAAAAATATTTTTTCTTTTTAGTGTTTAAAAACTATAGTGATAAATACTTTAAAGTGGCTACCTCATTTGATAGCTAAATAAATAGAATCTTTAAGTATAAGAAATGAAAAGAGATTATTATTATTTGTTTTTGTTGTTATTATTGTTATTGCTCTTCCTTTCTCAAAATGAGTGGTCAATGAGTTCCATTTAAGAAAATAAATACTACATGAATTTATGTCAAATTATTACTTTTGTTAAAAGCTAGAATAATACATGAAAGAGTTTTAAGTTTAAAGCTCAAAATTTGAATTTTAACATAAAGTTGTTAAGGTCCGTTAAAGCTTGATTACAAAGGATAGACTCTAAAAGTTGGTACTTAAAAGTAGGAGGTACAAGAAAATTTGGTTCTAATAAGCCTAGCAGGGTGGAAATTGGAAATAGTCTTGTAGTTTTTAATGCCTACATTTTAAATTTTAACTTTTTTTGACCAGTTTAACCTTATCACGGAAAATATATATATATATATATATATATACATATATATCTTATATATTGGATAAATTGCAAATTATATCCCTAAAGTCTAGGATTATTTAGATTTTACACCTTGAAATTTCAAATTTTGGATTTTATCTCATGGCATTTTAGAATTTGGATTTTACCCCCTAAAGTTTAGAGGTATTTGAATACACCTCAAAATTCTAAAACTTCAAAATGTAAAATCCAATTATAAGTGTTTTAGCTATTGAATTGGTTTAGAATCTTTTGATTCTTGCTTTTTAGGCAACTATTATGTTATCTGAATACAACGGTAATTGTACTTTTTGTTTGAAAGAAATACATTTGTTTCCGTATGAATAGAAACCAAATGTCAAACGCATTATTTTTTGATAATTATGTACCTATGCAAACAAAACGCATATGTTGCGCATATTAATTAACTGAGGTCATTCCAACTTTTCTTCTAAAAATAAATTTGAAATTTAGGTCAAGGTTTATGGGTCGGTTAGTATTATAAAGATTTTGCGGCAAAGAATCTTAACAAAAAATATTTTTACTTTTTAGAGTGTTTAAAAACTATAGTGATAAATACTTTAAAGTGGTTATCCCATTTGATAGCTAAATAAATAGAATCCTTTAAGTATAAGAAATGAAAAGAGATCATTATTATTATTATTATTATTTGTTTTTGTTGTTATTTTTGTTATTGCTCTCCCTTTCTCAAAATGTGCGGTCAATGAGTGCCATTTTAAAAAATAAATACTATATGAATTTATGTCAAATTATTACTTTTATTAAGAGCTAGAATAATACATGAAAGAGTTTTAAGTTTGAAGCTCAAAATTTGAATTTTAACATAAAGTTGTTATGGTCCGTTAAAGCTTGATGTCAAAGGATAGACTCTAAAAGTTGGTAGTTGAAACTAGGAGGTACAAGAAAATTTGGTTCTAATAAGTGTAGCAAGGTGAAAATTGGAAATAGTCTTGTAGTTTTTGGAGCCTACGCTTTAAATTTTAACTTTTTTTGACCAGTTTAACCTTATCACGAAAAAAAATGATACATATTTATCTTATATATAGGGTAAACTACAAATTATATTCCTAAAGTTTGGAAGTATTTAGATTTTACACTCTAAAATTTCAAATTTTGAATTTTATCCCCTGACGTTTTAGAATTTAGATTTTACCGCGTAAAGTTTAGGAGTGTTTGAATACTCCCCAAAATTCTAAAATTTCAGGATGTAAAATCCAATTAGAAGTGTTTTAGCTATTGAATTGGTTTAGAATCTTTAGATTCTTGCTTTTTATACGCCGTGTGTTTGTAGGCAACTATTATGTTATTTAAATACAACGGTAATTGTACTTTTTGTTTGAAAGAAAGAAATATGTTTATTTCCATATGAATGGAAACTAAATGTCAAATGCATTATTTTCTAATAATTACGTACCTATGCAAACAAAACGCATATGTTATGAGTATTAACTAACTGAGGTCATTCTAACTTTTCTTCTAAAAATAAATTTGAAATTTAGGTCAAGGTTTATGGGTCGGTTGGTATTATAAAGATTTGTGATAAAGAATCTTAACAAAAAATATTTTTACTTTTTAGAGTGTTTAAAAACTATAGTGATAAATACTTTAAAGTGGTTATCCCATTTGATAGCTAAATAAATAGAATCTTTTAAGTATAACAAATGAAAAGAGATTATTATTATTATTATTATTATTATTATTATTATTTGTTTTTGTTGTTATTATTGTTATTGCTCTCCCTTTCTCAAAATGAGTGGTCAACGAGTGCCATTTTAAAAAATAAATACTATACGAATTTATTTCAAAATATTACTTTTATTAAAAGCTAGAATAATACATGAAAGAGTTTTAAGTTTAAAGCTCAAAATTTGAATTTTAACATAAAGTTTTTAAGTTCCGTTAAAGCTTGATGACAAGGGATAGACTTTGAAAGTTTGTTTAGCATCTGTTTTTAGCTTTTAATTTTTTTGTATAGTTTTTTATAATCTCACCTTTTCTCACTTATTAAATATTTTTTTTATCACTTTTTTTATGATAAAAGTATACTTTAGCACATTTTTAGCAAAAAAAAAAAAAAATCAGTAAAAAGCTAAATAAGACATTCTCAAACAAACTAAGTGTATGTTTGATTGGAATGAAAACAAGGTGGATGGAAAACAAAGAAAGAAAAGTTGGGAGAAAATTAGACTTAAATTTTTAGGATATATCCATTCAGGGACATCCGATAAAATTGAAACCATATAAATCCATAGAATTTCCTTTTTTGAGTGACAAATCTTTAGGAGTACATTGGACCATTTTATGATTTCCATTTTAGTTCATACTTTTAGAGAAGTCAATATAGCTAGATTCACCCTTTTAAATTAAAATTATGGGAAAGATCTCCATCTCCTTCATCCTCGATTTTTTCCTAGGGTTTCAAGAGCAAGGTTGGCTTAGCTCTCCCGTTGTGATTTCTTCAATTTTTCCCTTTCTCTAAT
>NW_027069810.1:227335-239797 GCF_002906115.3 Quercus suber
AAAAAAAAAAAAAATCAGTAAAAAGCTAAATAAGACATTCTCAAACAAACTAAGTGTATGTTTGATTGGAATGAAAACAAGGTGGATGGAAAACAAAGAAAGAAAAGTTGGGAGAAAATTAGACTTAAATTTTTAGGATATATCCATTCAGGGACATCCGATAAAATTGAAACCATATAAATCCATAGAATTTCCTTTTTTGAGTGACAAATCTTTAGGAGTACATTGGACCATTTTATGATTTCCATTTTAGTTCATACTTTTAGAGAAGTCAATATAGCTAGATTCACCCTTTTAAATTAAAATTATGGGAAAGATCTCCATCTCCTTCATCCTCGATTTTTTCCTAGGGTTTCAAGAGCAAGGTTGGCTTAGCTCTCCCGTTGTGATTTCTTCAATTTTTCCCTTTCTCTAATGATAAGTATTGAAAAATATACTCCATTCAACTTTTATTTTTCTTCTTATAAACAATAACCATTCAACTTATGCAAATCACCAAAACAACTTTTATGCCTGCAAAATGCAAATCAACTGGACAGAGGTTTCCCTACCTACTGGTCTAAAAAAGAAAAATAAAATGGACGGAGTTCTTATTTTTATTTTTTATGGTTCAATTAAATATTAGATTTTGTTTTTAATTAAATATTCTTTGATATTTTGTTTGTGAATAGTAAATGCAAACCACAGGTGCGGCGCTGGCTGGCCAGAGCAACTTCAATTTTCAAGGTGAATGAATCAAGGTACATTCTGAATTTCCACACATGCTAAAAGTAGTGTAAAGTGTTTTTCATGCAAACTTTTATAAACAAACTAAAGAAATTAGAAAAATAATATATATATATATATATATTATATTATGTTAAGGAAAGCTAGTTGCTGGTTTGTTTTTTGTTTTTTGTGATAATAGTGATACAGCCTGGAGAATTGGTTCTTAGGTAATAGTCTTCTAAATTCTAACTATGCATGGTCTGTCAATTTTTTATATATTTTTGGATAACAATTAAGTAGAGGGATAACTATTGTATATCGATAGTTATGGTAAAATTATATTACTAATTCTAATTTGAACTTACCACTTAATTTTTTTTTTTATTTACCAGTAACAACTTTTTATTTAGGATTTGTTATAAAAATATTGTGAACATCGCATTTCTTGTAATTTTTTTTTTCAACATTTAATAGACCAAAATTTTGGAGAGGTTGAATTTTATTTTTAATGGGCTCAATTTTTATTAAGGGTGTTTAAGGTCTTTTTTTTTTTTTTTTTTTTTTAGGGTGGTCCAAAGACCCATATTAATTTAAAATTAAAATTAACTAAGGTATATTAAATATATATATATATATATACACACGATAGTCCTACCAGTCTCCCACCACCCTCGTTATTACCTGACACCGCGGCTGCCCGTCAAAATTGAAATCCAAAAGTGCAAAATCTTTTTTGGTATATTACCATATTAGTAGTTGGAGTAGAGAATTTAAGTTTTAGATATTTCCTTTGAAATCAAGCAGAAGTGTAATTGACACAATCTACTGCTACGGCCTACAGTCCATCACAATATCCCATTTTCCATATGCTTTAAATTTTCTATGTTCGTAACTTGAATTGGCAGGGCTCTTCTCAATAATAATTGAGTAGGCCCACATGTAAATGGGTTTATATTAAAATAAAAAGAAAAGGTCAATATTGTTGAAAAGTGTAATCCGCGAATTTCACATTTACTCATATTTTCTAAGTGAAAAAAAAAGGCAATAACATTGGGATTTTAAAATGAAATTGACTTTTCTTTTTTAAATACAAAAAAAAAAAAAAAAAAAGTGAAATCGGCACTAGCGTATACTATTTATTTTTGTTCTTAGTTCTTACAATGGAATCAACTACATCTTTGCCGATTTCACAAGCCATTTTTCTTTTTAAAAAAAAATCAATAATTGTATTGTGAATTTCCTTATTGTTCTGTATTTCAGTATTACTAAAAGTGTGTATTTGGCATTAGCTTAAAAAGTCTTTTTTTTTTACTATATAGCTTTTTTTTTTTGTTACTATTCAATTTCTTTTACTACTATTTATGGGCCCAATTGCACTTTTAATTTGATACTATTTATGGATCTCACTGTACTATTTTAGCTACTTTTTTAGCTTTATCTATTGTACTTTCAGCAAAAAAATTTAATTTCAACTAAAAAAACTGTTCACAAAAGTCTAAAATAGTAGCTTATTTTACCAAAATTCTCGTTGAAGCCCCGGGGTGGAGCTACATCGTCCTAAAACTTTGAAAATTTCTTTATAGTATATAGAAATATTTAATATTAAAAATTTTAGCTTATAAAATAGGAGTTCCTCCTAAATATTTGAGTTAGTTTGATGGAACTCTTAAAAAATAATTGTTCAATGGTCTAGTAGTTATAGCAAAAGTACTTTATTTTTTTCAATTTTATTTTTATTGCAAAATGTTCTCTTGTACAATTGTATCTGTTAAATTTTGCATCATTCAAAAAAAAAAAAAAAAGCCAATAAATATTGCTTACTAATCACCTCCCCCAAATCCCACAAAAATGGAATTTTTGTGTATTGGATATAGGGATAGCAAAAAACCCATTAAGAGCGAGAACTCAACAAGACAATCACGAATTTTACCAGACCTGTTAGGAGATTCAAGTATAGTGTTGGGTTTTTTCCTGTGCCCAAACCTAGTAGATGTGGTGTAGGTATTACCAGACCCAACCCAATTAAAGTTAATGGTTGGGGAAAAAAACCCTTTCAAAATCAAGTTGGATACCCGTGGGGCAAAATGTCTGGGCATGAAGCGAGGCAAGGTGAGGTTTCAAAGTACCTGCCCTATGGCCATCCCTAATTAGATATATTTTTATTGTTTGGTTTTACATTACATTGCACTTTCATTGGCCATAAAAGTGGACACTACCGGCGCCCGAGGGGTGTTTCTCACATGGGAGCTATATTTATATGTTTATTTTATTTTATTTTTTGAAAACACACATACACTCACACACACAATATGAAGTTTAACACAAAAATGTGCCATAAACTTTACTTAAAAATTGTAGTAACTTTTAAAAGTATGACAAGTTATGTTTTACACTGCTACACACGACACACTTTCTAAATAATGTGGCGTAGATAATTACGTTTTTTTTAGATTATGGTTTAGTATGCCTAATTTCCTCAATTTTAGCTGGGTCCCACAAAGTTTCTACGTTTATGTAAAACAAAACGTGTAATGCACCGAATTTCTTGTATTTTAGGTTACTTTTACTTTCTTAATTAAGGTTTTTTTTTTTAGAAGAAATTCCTTGATTAAGTTGTTTTTTGACTTTTTTATTTCTTAGGACTTTGTTATTACCAAAAAATATCTCCCTACCTATGGTATGTTGTAATCATTGTTTTGGCTGTAAACTCTAAAGTTTTGGTAAAATTTAAATTTCATGTAAAAGTTGTTGTGATTGTGTCTCTGAAGTATTCTCCACCATCACGCCTAGACTGCCTCGAATAATTACACAATCTGTATGCTGCTGCTATGCCTATGAGAATGTGCAAGTCATGAGTGTATCTGTATGTGTGTACTACTGTGTAGTGTAATCGATTCTGTTCACACGCATGGCAACTAGGGTGCATCCAGAGATAGATAGATTCTGTGTCTCTACTCTCACGTGCGTGTCACATCCTTATTGTGGCTATAAAGCATAAAAGCCTGTCAAGTCTCAACTCTCAACCCTTAACCATACAGAGTTTTATCAAAGCCTCCAACTCTTCACTTCTCCTCTGGGGCATCTTTTTGGGTCTGCACAAAAATACCCAAATCCAGAGCCAATGAAGGAGCCAGTTGTTGAAGAAATGCAGAGACAAGGTGAGCTTACTAATAATGGCGTTCATGGGGTTGAGCAAAAAGAATATTTCGACCCAAGTGCGCCGCCTCCATTTAAGATAGCTGAGATCCGAGCTGCCATTCCCAAGCATTGCTGGGTCAAGAATCCATGGAGGTCTCTGTGTTATGTTCTCAGAGATGTCTTTGTGGTCTTTGCATTGGTAGCAGCTGCAATCTACTTCAATAGCTGGACTTTTTGGCCACTTTACTGGGCTGTTCAGGGGACCATGTTCTGGGCTCTATTTGTTCTTGGACATGATTGGTAATCACATACTTGTCAATTCTTTGCCTTCTAATGTCTAAAACTATGTTACTGATTTTCACATATGATTGCATTGTGTTTGGTTTTCGATTGAACAGTGGCCATGGAAGCTTTTCTGACAACCTCATTCTAAATAGCGTTGTGGGGCATATATTGCATTCTTCAATTCTTGTACCTTACCATGGATGGTGGGTTTGTGATTAACTTAGTTTGTTAATTAACTTTTCAGTAATCTTTGGCTTATGTTAAGATTTAGTTTTAAATTTTTGTCGACATTTGACGAATTTCACTGCTTTTGAATCCTACAGGAGAATTAGCCACAGAACTCACCACCAGAACCATGGGAATGTGGAGAATGATGAGTCATGGGTTCCGGTATTATTTCTGTTCCATTATTTCAAAAAATGCTCTTATTAACCGTGAACATGAATATTATCTTTTAGTTTTTATTTTTTGTAATGTCTTTATTTATTTATTTTTTTTTTCATTTTTATTAGTTGACTGAGAAGGTATACAAGAGTTTAAATCATAGTACTCGAATGCTGAGGTTCACAGTGCCTTTACCCCTCTTTGCATACCCAATTTATCTGGTGAGAAAGCTTATATTTTGTTTACCCTTAATTGTAGTAATAGTCAACTTAACTATCTGCTTGTGATAGTAATTAAGCAGCTAAATTTTGATTTTGTGGTGGATTACATCTCAGTGGTGGAGAGCTCCAGGGAAGGAGGGTTCTCACTTCAACCCTCACAGCAATTTGTTCGCCCCCAGTGAGAGGAAAGATGTGATAACCTCAACTCTGTGCTGGTCTGCAATGGTTGCTCTGCTTATCTGTCTATCCTTTGTGGTAGGTCCAATCCAAATGCTAAAGCTGTACGGTATGCCTTACTTGGTGAGTGATTTTCTCTTTTTCTTGCTTTATTCATAAAATTCCGTACAGTATACTTCTTCTCCAATTGTAATATGCTTATTTGTATCCACTATTATTCACAGATTTTCATAATGTGGCTGGATTTTGTGACATATTTACATCACCATGGTCATGAGGAGAAACTTCCTTGGTACCGCGGCAAGGTACTGATAGTGATAGTATAACGCATTTGAAAACGGGCTTAATTACTTAACTTCGGAGGGAATCGTAGCATCTTAAGAAGAATAGTTTAATTCAAAGGCTTCATTATCCTTTGTGTCTGCAATTTGACAGGAATGGAGTTATCTAAGGGGAGGGCTTACAACAGTTGATCGTGATTATGGATGGTTTAACAACATCCACCATGATATTGGCACTCATGTTATACATCACCTCTTCCCTCAAATCCCGCATTATCACCTAGTGGAAGCGGTACTTAATTTTTCAATCACCTTAGCAAATAACTTTTGACTAGTATATTATACTATCGTCATAATGAATTGATTCTTATGATTTTAATGCCTACCTTGCAGACTAAGGCAGCTAAACCAGTGCTTGGGAAGTATTATCGTGAGCCAAAGAAATCCGGGCCTTTTCCATCTCACTTATTCGAGAATCTAGTAAGAAGCATTAAAGAAGACCACTATGTCGACGATTCTGGAGAGATCGTATACTATCAGACTGACATTGAATTGTATAAATCTTCTAAGAGCAAGTCAAATTGATTCTTTCAGAGGGGCGTGGTTAGTAGTTGTTTCAGAACTCTTTCACATTCAGAATTAGTCGAATTGGCTTCAAATTTATGACTTCAGACATTCCAATTTATTTCCAAAATAATAGTACTGTGTCCTCTTCTTTTAGTCACAATGGATAAAGGATTTGATGTTATGATGAAGTATAAAATAGTTAGTCATATTTGGCATACCTTGCTCTAAGAATATATTGTGCTATGATATTGATACTTGAATGCAATACTTGGAACTGTAGTATCATGATGCAAACTCTTAAATAAAGAGAAATGTTTCACCTATATTATTTTCACAACATATTTTAAGTGGTAAGTTGTTTACTAGCATGTAAAAAAGTAATTTTAATAGTGAATATAAATTAAAACTATTAATTGCTTATCACCTAGAATATGTTATGGAGTTCTATTGTGCACGCAGCATACTAGTTCAATAAAATATCCGGCTTATTATTTGAAAGAAATCCAAGGCCATGACATTAGGCTCCTTCTACATAAATCCATTCTTTATGATGAGATAAAGTTGGGAACTTCATACTTGCGACAATGGACCAAGCATCCGTAGATTCCGTACATCAAGATCTGTATAGTTACAGTTTTTTAATACTTTTAAGTGTCGGCGGTCTAGCTGTTCTGTTCCTTGCTTTGTTTTTCTGCGTTGGTGTTTGTATCTTTGTATTATCCGACCAACGAAGTAAATGAGTGTTGCAGCATTAGCAATGATATTAATTTAAGGTAATAGTTTACCTTCAAAGTGGTTTGGACTTTGGACTCTTGGAGCTTGGGCCGTTTAGTAATATAGGAACGTTGTTTGTATTTTTAGAAATATGTGTCGGTGAAAAAGTATATAAAAATATGTGTAATGTTATTTAAACACTAAAAACTGGTGTTCAAAATACACTACCAAACAACTCCAAATTTTTTCATCTCATTATGTGAAAATTAATAAAATCATCCTAGTACTTTAGTCATGTTACTTATTTAATAAGCCATATGACTTAATTTAATAATATATATAGATATTTTTTTTATGAGTCTTCACATTAAAGAGTTGGGAGAGATTTCTCCGAACCAATATGTAGGAAAATTGTCTAATTTATCATATATTAGATCATATTATTATGATTCACCAAAGGGCTTGGATCACCTCTAGTCTTTACTATGTTGTATTCTCCATAATTGGGTGTATAAACTGCCAATTATTCCCTTGTCAATCCAACGGTACTTCTACTCCCACATCAAACTTTACCAAACGTCCTGTCCCTCTATAAAGTAAAATATTATTCATTTCTTAATTCATGGATGGCAGAATTTTTAAATCTAGATTGCATCTTCGATATAGGTATATATTTGAAAATTGTCGGTATAGTACTAATTATGGCCTTGTAAACATAAGAAAATTTTTAAAAATATCTTTTTAGAATCATTGTAAATTTTAAGGAATGTGTTGACTCCTATCAAAAAAGAAAAAGAAAAAAGAATGTGTTGACAACTTGCATACTTACTATCAAATAGATCAAGATTAATGAATTTGCGTTGGTAATTAGGCTACTCAGTACTTATTTGATCTGATAACATAGTTAAATCAATAACAAACAAAAAAGATAGTTTTTTTTTATCCCATTAAAAATGATTTTTAAAATTCATGGATTTCTTTGCCTCTATTTATAGAAACATTTTATTGGAAAAATAACAAAACAATAAATGTTGTTGACAGCATTTTATATTTTCATATAAATGTTGTCAAAACTTTCATATTATTGTTTATTAACAATTGCCCTATGAGTATCTGTTAACATGACCCTTATTTAATTACTAATCTTAATCCCTTAAGTTTGTTTGCAATAGAAAACTAGAGAGAGAAAATTTTAATTTTTTATTGTCAATATGAGCTTCATTAGGTTTGATTCTTGACCATCACACACCCTCAGTGTGATGGTCACTTTACAAGTATAAGTGCTTGTAAATGTGGAGAGTAAGAGTTGGGGTTCAACCCTATTTTCCAAATTTTATTTTATTTTTCTTTTCAAATTAGATTGGGTTGGGTACCCATTACCCAAGGGAGCATAAAGAAAATCTTGCTCCCAAAGTGGGGTTGGGTATGGGGTTTGGGCCGGCAAAATCTAGTTCAAGGAAACTCAACCCATGGCCATCCTAATACACACACACGCGCAAAAAAACCTAGAGAAAGATTAGGATTTTAACACAAAAACACATTACAAAAGCTATAATAACTTTTTTTTTCTTTATTATTTAGATAAATTCGTTCTTTTCTTTTAAAATAAAAATTTTTTAATCATATTTCTCATCTTATCTCTCTACAGTCCATAGCAAGTTGCGAATAGCCACCCCTACCGGTACCATCCAAAAAAAGTGAAAGCCCAAATCTCTATGCACACACACAAAACATCAAGGAGAGGAGAATATGTGACACCATATGCACACACAAAACATCGTGGAGAGGAGAAGAGAATACCGAATGATAAAAATAATAAGTGGATCGAGCCTAATAAGAACAATTCTAACATCTTGTCTAAATGCAGAACATACATGGGAAAATGAAATCAAAATCGAAAGCAAAAAAAAAAAAAAATCAAAACCGAAAATTGAATTATCTTTTTTTGAAACATTTTTTCGAAAATTGAAAAAATTATCAATACTTTTTCAATTCTCAAAAAAATATTTTCAAAAATAATTAATTATTGTGTACTTTTAAGATATACATTAGCAAAATTCTTCAAAATTTTGTTACTATTTTTTGACGGCCATGCCGTCATTGCCATTATCTGACTCCATCCTACTCTGTAGACTGTATTGCAGTAGTATTCAACTAACAATACTTGCTCTCTGCCGTTTATCCTCAAAAAAGAAAAAAAGAAAAAAGAAGAAGAAAAGAAAACTAACAATACTTGCCCAAACTGGCTAAAAGCTTTACATAGGCCGGCCCCAATGCACCAAAACCCAGTACTCCTATTTTCGGTTGAAGTTTTTTGAAAAGGTTTCTTATTATTAGCGGTCTACATCTTTTTTGCCAGTCTCATTTTCAGAAAATATTTTCCCCCAATAATACATTATGGGTTCGGTTGAGCCATCCAATTTTGAAAACATTTTTTTAGAAATTGAAAAAGTTGTCAATACTTTTTCAATTCTCGAAAAAATATTTTCAAAAATAATTAATTATTGTGTGCCCTTAGGGCATACATTAGCAAAATCCATACATTATTAGAGCATTCGTAGTAGATATTGTAAACAAATGTCATTTTCATAAGTCAAAAAGCTGCTTTTTTTTTTTTTTTTTTTTTTAACATCGCTTTACAATGCATCATACATCACATATTTTATTTTACAATTCAATACATTAAAATAATATATACAATACCAGTCCAAACCATTTGCAGCTGCCACCAACCAAACACCACCGCCACAACCAGTGGCCACCACCCAAAATTACCAAAATAAAACCCCAAAATTAACCCACCACCACCCACAGCCCACCTGCCGCCACCACCACCCAAAACTTCCAAATTAAAGCCCCAAATAAACCTAAAACCCAAATATATATATATATATATATTGTAAGGTTGAATTTAATCAACCATTGTATTGGCTTTATTCCGTGCCAAATTTGTTTGCAATTTAACAATTAGTAACTTTGTATTTAAGTGGAAATCATATAAGAGTAGTGAGTGAGATAGTTTGAAGAAATGCTTAAGATTGTGCAAGGATGTAGAGACTCGCGGCTGGGACTTGTGAGTGACTCGTGACTGGCAAGCTGCCAACTGCAGCACAAGAGTGAAGTGTGCGAGAAGATGAACAGTCACGCCAGTTGGAGCACTACAGGACAAAAAGTCTAGTCTGGCCGTTTAGTTATCTCGCGGCTTGAACTCGCGACTCAGTCAAGTCACGTGGCCAAGCTGCCAGACCACCCTGTTTGGGAAAAATTGACTCTTCGCATTCCTTTCTCACCCAAGTATAAATACCCTTTATATCCACGAAATGTAGAGAGCTTCCAGAGAGAATTTTGAGAGAAAAACCCTAGAGAAAAACAAGATTGATTCATCTACAATCTTCACATAGAGACTCTTAAAATTCCTCTACTCTCATTCTCTCCATTGTTACATCCTTAAGATGTTCTTACCCAAATCCTTTTCTCACCATACCCATATCTGTGAGAAGGCTATTTGTTGCTTTGGGAAGCAGTTAAGAAGGGACCAATGGTTATTGGTTGATGCTACGGGTTATAGCGGAATTCGATAAGTTAGAAAAGACAACGGTTCGGCATAACCTCATTGGAGCAAGAAGCTTGGAGGGCTTAGGTACCTGGGTAGATTAGGCTTGGAGGGTCATTGCTGTTCATGTATTCCAACTTCATTTTCTAGTAGATTATTGACCGCTTGGAGGGCGGCGGAGAGGTTTTACGCTGAAGGCTTCAGTTTCTCTTCGATAACACATCGTTGTGTTATCCTTGTGTCTGCATCTCTCTTCCCTTAATCTTTGCCATTTAATTTCTGCTGTGGATGTTATTTTATTTGGTTTAGATTGTTTATCAATTCTGGTATAAGTTTATTATCATTTTTCGCACATACATTGTTTGATATAATGCTTGAATTAGTATCTTGTATCTTGGGGTTTAAACGTTCATAGTGGTTTATACAATATTTGAACTTTCATATATATACACACACACACACACACACACACACACAAAAACATAAAAAGTTAAGATGAACTTGTGGCTGGGCAAGAGTCAGCTTGTTGAGATCAGCCTTGGGGCATGATCGGCCACTATTGGTGAGATCACCCTCGAGTTGAGGAGTGGTGGCCGATGCAAGTCATGGCTAGGCGGTGGCTTGGTGAGGTCTGCTACTTGGTGAGATCGGCAGCAAATGAGGACGGCAATGTGCTCTAGAGAAAGGAAGTGATAAGAAGCTGAGAGTGAGAATGAGTAAGGAAGAGAGACTAAGTGATAATTGCAGATGGGAGAGAGAAAAGGCAGGTGAGAAGAGGAGAGAGTAAAGTAAGAATTAAAAAATATTAAAAACTCTTACAATTTTCGTCTGTACCGTTCCAAATATAAGATTGTACTATAGCAAATGCCAAAACTTTTTGGTATTTGACACACCTCATGATGATCTGTTTTTGGTGTTTGGTGTGCCAAATGCCAAATATTTGACATTTGGCACACCTGATGAGAATGCTCTTACTTTCAATAAATAGCATTAACCTCCTGCAGAAAAACACATCGGAGTCAACAAAGTCCAAACAATTAAAAGGATACATCATGCCATAGTCAGGGGGAATTGATAGGCCAAAAATATATTAACCCATTTGGGAAATTAATCAATTAATTAGCCAAGTAAAATTAATTAGATTCAATTTTATGCAATAAGCGTAGTAGCACAAACAAATCACTAACTAAGTTAAATGTAGTAAAAAATAAATTTGATACAGGTGATTTGTTTATGAATGGGGAAAACCACCAAAGCAAAACCCCCACCAGGTGAATTTAAGGTCACCACTCCTGAGAATCCACTATTATCAAAATAAGCGGTTACAAGTAAAAAGAATCTTAGTACCTAATACTAATCTACAGTTGAACTCTTACCCTAATACCAAATTGGACTTGTAATGTAGCGACAATCTCTCCTTTCAATGCACGGCTCCTAGTACGTAACTAACCAATGATGCACGAATCCCAGTATGTGACTAACACACCAACTTAAGGAAGATGTTGACTGCAAAGTTCTTCAGTTCATCCAACAATGAAGATCAAGAAGATCATTAGTTACAAAACCCTTGGCACAAAGACACAGTAGCTTCTACAAAGAGAACAATGAACTAGGGCAAATAGTCTCTAATCACAATATGCAAGTATTATCACTTTGCATCAAGTTACATCTTCATGTGACGGCCCTTAAAATAATCCTTATATATGTTTAGGTTTGTGAGAAAAAAAACCTTATACAAATACACATGGATATGCGTGAAATCAAATCTGGAAATTCTAATTTCATAATACTTGATAGATACAACTGCTTTTGAGCTTCAACATTAAACCTCAATAAATAGGATTCTATCGAGATATCTATCAAGATTTAATAAACAACACTTCTTCACTTGTTTCTTGGATAGATTTTCATGGCTAAACTAAAACTCTTCAATACTAAACTTAAACTCTTATTCCTTGAAGTATTAAGCCTATCCTAGATCTACCCAATTACAAGTAAAATGCATTTTATCAAATGATTAGCCAATTTGTATAACATAGGATTAGCCAATTTATATAATATATGTTTCTAACAATTCTCACATATGTCCTAACGATTTCCCCCTTTGGCAATCCGTGACAAAACCACAACAAACAAATGAATCATGAGAGAAGTTTTAAATCACTAAACTCATTATCACTTGTTTAATTAATGGAAAATCTAATCCTAACACAAATTGTTAAAAAACTTTGTAAGAAGAGAGTTCATGGCATGGTAGATTTTCACAACCTTTCTTTCTGAAACACTTTAAACAAAACTCGTCAAGGCATCTTAATGTGAAACATAAATAAAGATTGCATACATAAAGAAAGATGTGTATAAAGAAAGAAAAGAAACAACACATAGAGAGATAAGTGAAAAACAACACATACAACATATATATATATATATTAAT
>NW_027069810.1:247072-256317 GCF_002906115.3 Quercus suber
AAGAAAAAAAAAAAAAAAAAAAAAAAAAAAAAAAAAAAAAAAAAAAAAAAAAAAAAAAAAAAAAAAAAAAAAAGGTAAATTACTCTTTTAACCCGTTTGTGTTTTTAGTTTTAAAATTATCTAACTAAAAGATAAGGGTATATTAGAGAGTTAAAGAATTTGTGTGAGGATATTTTAGTACACAAAATGATGAAACTCCAATAGGAAATCCTCTTATTAATAGTACTAGCATGTAATCCATGCAAACTCATGAATGCATTTAAAATTAAACACATTTTTTATTATAAAAATAAAAATAATTATTCAAATTATTTTAAAAAAAATAGCATGTGACACATGTATACATATGGACGCATTTAAAATTAAACACAATTTTTATCATAAAAATATAAATAATTATTCAAATTATGTTTTTAAAAGTAAACATACTTAGTCACATATTAAAATTCTTACCCAAATTTAATACTACTTATGATCATTTTTTTTTTCTTTCTAATTTTTAATAAAACAGAATGTGTGGTGATCTTTGTTGTGTGGTGATTTTAGTATATGTGATTAGTTTATATATATATATATATATATAGTTTATAAATATTGAATTCTTAGCATTTTGCACTCATTAACTCACTTAGCACAAAGATTAAAAAACTTAAATGGACACATGACACAAACTTAAGTGGATAATTATGGTGTGGTTCCTACATAAATTTAGACATATGGCACAAAATTGGATTCTAATTTCAAATTCTAATTGAACTTTCTCTGAACTTTTCCTATTAATATATATATATATATATATTTTATCTAACATTGTATACATTCATTATATAGGAAAAATAATGAATTAAATTTAAAATTTTATATTTTATATTTTATATTTTCTAAATTTAGATGCATAAATTTTCATGTAAAGATAATTGGAATACAATTAGAACCTAATTTTGATTCTTAGTTGAGATTCCACTTTAATATATCATATATGATTTGTGAGTGAAACTGAGAGTCTCATATAGCATTCGGAGGCCTTTTCGGTTGCCCAGCCACGTGTGTTTCGTTGGAGGGATGACCTTACTAGGCCGGGTTCTTTTTGGGGCGTTGCCTCTGGAACTCAACATTGGGCCACACGGTCCAACGGCTACCGGTGTACTTTTAAGCCTACAAAACTATTAAAGCTAAAGTCTAAGAATCACGATATTGGTTGAATAAATATGTAATACGCGTTTGATGTAATAGTTTTGATTAATAGTTATAATAATAGTTGAAATAAAGTAGTAATTATTTAGAGGTAAAATAATCATGTACTCAATGATGTAAATTTAAAGATATGGAAGCAAAGTCACTTATCTTTGTATGATTTATAGCTCCAGCTGTATAGCATCAGTGAGCTGGTAAGATTCTAGTGGAATACCAGCAATAGAGGCTAGTTAAGCTTGTCCCTCTTATGATATATTTACATGAGTTTAAGCCTTGGTTAATAGTTGTAATAGTAGTTGGAATAAAGTAATATGTATTTAAATGTGAAGTAATCATATACTCAATGATGTAAATTTAAAGATAAGGAAGCAAAGCCACTTATCTTTGCATGGTTTGTAGCCTCAACTGTACAACTTCTGTGAGTTGATAATATCCCAACAGAGTAACCCTAGTGGTAGAGAGGCAGTATGCCATGATAACTTCAAGATTGAGGGGGGAAAATGGGTGCAACTGGAGGGAGAGAGAGTGTGTCTAGCTGTGTGTAGGGGCTAGTTAAGCTTGCCCCTCTTATCATGCACTTAAATAAGTTTTCCCCTTGACAATACTCTTTTAGTTGTTGTGAAGTCATGAATAGTGTTGCTATCCATGAGAATGGCTTTTGTATAGAGTACTTGTGCCTTCTAAGAGAAGGGCTTTATGCAAGATGGATTTGTGCCTTCCATGAGAAGGGCTTTGATATGAGATCTCGATGCCTTCTAAAAGAAGAGTTTTAGCATTAGAAGTTTATACCTTCCATGAGAAGTGCATTTAGTATGAGTGTTTGGTACCTCTTGAAAGGTGTGGAAATGGTAAAGATATAGATGTTTTGTGGGATCTAGTATTTGTAGTATGTATGATATATGGAAGTATGAAAGATATGGAGGTTAAAGATAGTAAAAATATGAGATTATAACCATTGGAGAAGTTGTAGAGATTTCTTTCCAAGAGGAAAGATTTTGTAAGAGAATGGTATAGAGATGTGTTTAGGTATTTGGAGATAGGAGCAGTAAAATAGGTGTAAAAGAGTATTGAGATATGTTTATGGGCAGCAAAATAGTAGAATTTTAGAGTGAGAGAGTATGAGAGTGGAGCTAAGAAGAGTTGTGGTGTCTTACATGTAATGGTGTAGTAAGTGTGTATGAGATTGTATAGGAGAAGTGAAGAAAGAGATGTTTAGAGATATGGGTAGTAAGATATATGTATTTTCAGAATATGGAGAGTAAGATAATAAGTATAAGAGAATAATAGTATTGTAATGCGTTTAGTAAAGTTGCTGAGATTTTCTACCGGAGGATGTATGAGGGCTTATGAAGGGCATTCATGGGTTAAGAGCTAGAGAGTTTAGTTTCTAATTTGGGAACAAAAAAACTCAAAAGCTCCAAACTTCATTAAGAACTCAGGAAGATAATTAGAGGGGGGGAGAATAGAGAAGTTTTATAAGAGAGTTTTTCTCCATTGGTGCCCTCCCCCCCCCCCTGCCCCCCCCCCCCCCCCCCCCTCCAGGTATTGTGAAGGGTTCCCCTTTAAAGCTGAGTTTAAAGGGGCATTTTAGCAAAGAATATCTGCCAAAATCTATCCCAACTAGCAATGAATCTTCAGAAAATCCATCTTAAGATTTGGCCAAAAATGGTATGTTTAGCTTTAAGGTATTCTTGCTATTTTGGGTAAGAGTTACCAGGGAAAGAGTGGCAAAAAAGGAAAGTATTTTAAAAAGAGGAAGATAGTTACTTTAGTTGGTTTTGGTTTTAGCCAAAAGAGGAAAAATTAGTAATGCTCAGGCTGCTGGCTCAGCTGTCACAACTGTTTTGCAAAGGCTGTCCCAACTGTTAGGAAAAGCTGTGACAACTATCATGCAAAGGTTGTCCCAACTGTCAAGAAAAGCTATGACAGCTGTCACAGCTGTCATAAGGCAGCTGTTTGCTTTGGGCAAAAGCCAATGAGTTCAGATGGGTGATTTAGACAGCTAGAAAGTCATTTCATGGATTTGCTGAAAAATGGTAAGATCTCTTTCAATGGTATCTTGCTATTTTGGGTACAACAACTGGTTGCTGGGATTTCAGCATTAAATGCTAAGGGTGTCACTTCTAGCCAGGTGTCTAGTGCTGAATACACTGCTAAGGTTCAGCTGAAAATGTTTCCTTTTTCGGGTGTTTGTGTTTTTGATGCAAAGTTCCATTACAACACATTTCTAGTAAATAATAGAAGGATTGGTTGATAGTCAAAGAAGTTTTAGAGATTTAGTCAAGGTTTCATTGTGTTGTGACATAAACTTAGTGTGCAAAAAGAGTATTTAATACTCTGATCTAGCAACTAGTAGAGAAATATATGGTTTGATTGTGGCAGACAGTAACTGGATATTAGCAATATCATGAATATTTTGTATATAGTTGGAGATTAAAGATAGCCAATCAAATTAGGCCATGTGTTTGAGTTGGATTTTAGTTGAAAGTAGTAATAAGATTTATATAGAATAATATAATGAAGTTTCTAAATTTGAATAGGAACAGCTAGGGATTGAATGCATAGTTATTTTCTCAGCAGTCAGATGGCTGGAGATATTGAGTATTTGTCACATGATGAATATTAAGTTTTAGGAAAAGAGCAATAGGGAATTTTATCATCTAAAGTGCTATGTGATAAGAGATGCTTACCATATGTTACACGCTACACACGGACTCATCAGAGTTCAGGGAGTTGGAGAAGACACTCCATGCAACATGTCTCTTTTATCAACTTTAAACCGCTGGAGCTTTACTGAACATACCTCTTGACCCTCCAAACCATGACTCCCAAAGTTTCCCCAAAGAAACTTATGAGCTTGGATCATAAGCCGAAGGTGAGATGATGTACCTCGGTTTTTGTTGTCATTTTGTGTAAATGTGAGCTCTTGTTGAAGAAGCCGCTTGGCATGAGTGGAAGAGAGGTAATATGAGCTGTGAGCTTTGATTCATTGCTTAAGCCCGATCCATTTGTTGATGTTGATGATGTCATGGGGTTATGATCCCAATTGATGAAGAGGAAATATGGACCATGAATCCGCCTCTTGAAGTAAGGATCTCGCGGGCCATATGAGTCCAATCCATGTAGTTGAATGAGATATGAACTTATTTTGAGCTTTAAATAGATTTACCCAAAAAATCAATAATATGTTGATATGGCATGGGTTGCCAATGAAGTAATGCCACGTGGGCCAAAAAAATGGTCCTCAACATAGAGGAAAAATAAATAACTTGAGAAATTAATATAACATAATTAAGTCCAAAGATGGAACCGAGATATTATCTTAGGGGCCAAATCATGGACATAAATATCTATCATTCTAGAATAATAAGTACACGAATTTTATTACTAAATTAATATATATATATATATATATATATGAAAAGAATCTCAATGGGCCACTTGTCCAAACTGGAGATTTGTAAGACCTACAAAAGAAAATCACTCAATCGAAGGGACTCAATCCCAGTGTGGTACAAGCTTAAGTATCAACACCTTGCTAGAATTATCCGGATGTGTTTTGTCAACAATAGTGATGAATGGTGATTCATGAATAGGTTATTGCTCAAAAATCATGATAAATTCTAGGAACGATATACTAATACCAAAATGCCATATAAAAAAAAAATTTAAAAACCTACAATTGATCATTTACCTTAACATTATCAATCTTGGCCAAAATTGGGAATTAAGCCCATTTTTCAAACAATATAATTAGTAAGCATGGTTTCAAAACTATATATTTTACTAACATCTCGAGTCTTAAAGACTCGATTTTGGCCTATAAATCGAGTCACTTGGAAATCGAGTCTCTAAGACTCGATTTATAAGACAAAAAAAAAATTAAGTCTAAGTGTCCACAAGCCATTCCCAGAAATACCCAAAAAAAAAAAAAAAAAATTAAGAGATCCAAGAAACACAACAATACTAGCACTGCCTGATCTCTCCTACAAAAATAGAAATTACAATAGAATTTGTCATTCTTCTAAAACAAATGTCATTCATCAAAAACACAGTTTGATTTGATCATCTGGTTCAATCAAAAATGGCTTTCAACACCAGGAGAGGAGGAGGAAGCTAGGCCCACTCACTCCTCCCATTCTCATCAAACAACCCCAAATCCAAGCTCACCCGCAAATCCCGCAGGTGATTCTCCCTCAAAGAATTCATCTTCGCAAACTTCTTCACCGAACGGATGTTTGGTGAAATAAGAAAAAAATAGTAAGACTGTTAAGAGGAAAATTAGCATCCTAGGAATCAAAATTCAAAAGTAAAAGCAGAGACTAGTAGTCATCATTCGATTAACTAGCTGGCGGACAAATTCCTAATTAAGCTAATTTGACCTCTTGGAATTTCAATGCGGAAAAACTATGAAAAATGCTATCATCATTGACAAAATCGGTTCTCGGTAGATTCATGGAAAAAGATCATCTCTATTGAAAAATGGATCTGTTTTATGGTTAAAATTAAACATTACAAATTTAAAGATGAATAAACTACTTAAATAACTTGCACCTTATACTCCGTAAAATTTTTGAAAATAAAATTTTAATTGTGAAAGGGAGAAAATCCTATTTATTTTTCATACAAATTTATAAGTCAAACATGTAATCAAAGAAAAATATTCCTTCCTCATGACATGATTAGGGTTGATGTTTACTTGTAATACTAAATTGCTTATGAGGTCCTCATGTATTGCTTTTATCATCGGTGGCAGAGTAAGAAATTTTTTGTTGTGATGGGGGAGGGGGCATAAAATAGGATGATTAATAATGTTTTTTTAATATTATTTATAATCCTATATATACTGTATTATGTATAATAGTTTAAAAGAGTACTGTATTAAATAATTTAATTTAATGGTTTCTAAAAAAAAGTATTAAATAATTTATAACCCAATATGTGTACTACAAAAAGTATATTTATTAAATTTGACCAATAGTTCTATTATTAACCAAAAAATTTGATTTTTTAAAATTATCTTCAATCAACAATTATTTAGATACTAAAAAGGTACAAAATCACTAATAAAAATATAACTCTATTTAATTGGTTAAATTACTTTAGATTTTCAAATATAAAAATATATTTTTTAATCAGGAATTAAGTTGTGATAAGCCTAACTACTTTAGCTTCATATATAAATAGGTACACATTTTTAAAACTTTATTTATATTTAATTAAGATTTGTTTGGTGCTTGCAGGAGTTTTTCATTTTGTCCCTCTACCTGTTTGGTATACACGTGTAAGTAAAATTCTACATTAAATAATGATAAGAAAAATGAGTGGTTCATATAATATAATTGAACTAATACCCATTAGGATTAGGTTTTTTAGATTAAGTTGTATCATTATATGTTATATTAATCACTCAAATTGGAGGCTCCCAACACTAACCCTTATGAAGAAGATTTAGGGTATGTTTGGTCAGGTGAATTTTAGGAAGGATGGAAAAAAATGGAGAGAAAATGGGGAGAGAACGAAATTTATTAACGTGTTTAGTTGGGTGGATTTGTGGAAGGAAAACTAGTGGGGCCAGGGTGTTTTCTCCCCAAGCCAACCAAAATAATTTCTCCCCAAATTGGGGAGAAAATTGAAGAGGAAAACCAATAGAAATAAATGGATAAAAAAACTCATGTGCAACGTGCACATGAATTTGTTAGGGCTAGTTTGGTTTCAAAAAGTAGTGTATTCACTTTTCATTGTCCTTATTTTATATTCAAACCTTGAATTTGAATATATTAAATAACATAAAATAAACACTCATTTTCACATTTGGTAGTATTTGGGAAGTTGTATTGGATACATGATTTGGGTATAGAATACACCATACCCGGGTTTGGTCATTGTTTTCTGTTTTTTTTTTTTTAAGTAACTTTTCTCACTTACACACATCACATCACAAAAAAAAAAAAAAAAGTAATTTTGTGTTTTCACAATATTTATGAATATGCCACTGTGTTCATATTCATAAAAAACAAAAACGTTAAATAGTTGTTTTCATTTTTTGTATTCAAATCCAACTTTTAGGATATTGAAAATAAAAACCGACTATAAATGCTAAAACCAAACAAGTTTATTAGTGATGAGTCCTACAGAAAATTGAAAATAAATACATAACATTGCACTTTTTTCGACTAACCAAATAGCCTCTTAGTTTCTTCTTTGAGTCCTTTTTTTTTTTTTTTTGGTCTTTTAATGTACTTCTCATTCGTTCTTCTTTTTTTTTTTTTTTTATCCTTTGCTTGTGCTCTTAAAAAAATAATTTGAAGTGTTCATACACAATTTTTTAATAAAATTTTTTTTACCTTTTATTTTATTTAATAAGACATAATTGTAAATGTACACCAAATTTATTTTCTATCCTCTCATTTTTGTTATCAACCAAACAAATAAGTTTTCTATCTCTTCACTTTTCCACGTCCTCCCAACTAAACACATGTGAGAGAAAACTAAATTTCTTCTATCCTCCTATTGTTTATCTCTTCCTTATTTTTTATTCTCTTACTTTTCTACTCCTCCAACCAAACAAACTTTGGAGTTGTGCCAAAACTCTTCTACCCCAATCAGGAGGATTGTTTGTATTTTATTACTCTTAAAATGAACAATGTGAAACAGACTTGGCCTAATGTATTGCCCTTTAATTACTTGGATTGCTCATACCTAAAATAACATAGCTGGAAATGGTTTTAGAAAATTAATAAAATCCCATGAGTCCTCACCTTTCTATGACTAGCCGACCATGATAACATGGTAACAAAAGAAGTTCTTTTTTTTTTTTTTTAACTGAAATAACACCGATTATCACCGATTATGTTTGACCTTTTTGTAAGGATACCAAGAAATTATTTTTACATATTTTAAGGGACTACCCCCTTGTAGGTACTCAGTGTGTTAATTAACGACCACCAAGTCCCACAGTTAGAAGGCTTTGTCCGCTCTGGGGAGCCAAGCCCTCACGGTTTTGTTCTGAAGGGGTGGGATTGTCCCACATCACCTAGAGAACCCTCCCACTCATCACCTAGTAGTGGTACACTCATGCAAGCTCCAAGGGTTGCTTTGGGCTAGCCCCTTGGTGTTGCTTTGGGAGGATTTCATAGCAAGAGGGGTAGCGACTGGGCTAGCCCTCTTGCTAAAAAATAAATAAATAAATAAAAAGAAATCTAACTTCGTAAAGGCTAGGCTTGTACATATATGCCCACCTTTAACATCAAGGGACCTACATTCCATGTGTAATGTGATCTGTTTTTTTGCAGTGGATATATCCTGCAATCTTTTTTTTTTTTTTTTACAACATAGAATTTCTACTTTAGCATAATCTAAGTGTATATGTGTATGAAACTCCCTCTTAGAGACTTGAATCTCAGCCCTTGCCCCACATCCCACAAGCACTTATGCTATGTTTGGAAGTTTTGAGAGAGAGGAAAGTAGATGGGAGTAGAGGGAAGGAGAGTAGTGAAGAGGAGAGTTAAGGGGAATGGTTATCCTCCATCTTGTTTGGATATTTTTAAATTAAGTAAGGGGAGGGGAATAATTAGTCTTTTCATTTGTAATTTTGTTAATATGGTAAGGTAATTTGATAATTCATTTGATAAAGCATTTTTATGCTCCCTCTCCTTCCAAATCTCTCCAATTTGGGGGAATTAAAAATGAGGAGTTAGAGCTATTTCAAACCCCTCCAAATCTCTCCACCTCCTTCTTTAAAAAATATCTAAATATGGTAATTAAATTACTCTCCTCCTCCACTCTACTCTCCCTCCTTCCCCCAACATCTAAATTATAGTATTATACTTGTAGAGTAATCATCGCACCAAAAGTATGCGGTGGTTCTGCAATCAACTCTCAAAGATGAGAGAATTAATCTAGCAGCCACATTTAAATCATCAACTAATGGGAACATACTAGCAATTATACAAGGCGTGCGCAATACTTACCTAACCTAACTAAAAATTGTTTGGCCCCCAAAAAAAAAACAATTATTAGAAAAATGGAAAGAAAAAAAAAAAAAAAAA
>NW_027069810.1:256324-291399 GCF_002906115.3 Quercus suber
GAAAAAAAAAAAAAAAAAAAAAAAAGTTGGTTTGTCTATATTTTCATTCACTGATCTTGCATGTTGATATGCTTTCATTTTCCAAAAAAAAAACAATTATGATAATGGATAAAATTGCTATCATATAATAGTGGAATGGATTGTGATGTGAGTAAGGATCATTGTTAAAAAGATCAAACTGTCTCCCACTAAGATCTAATGGAAATTAAACATTCATGCGGAGGAGGACGGGAGGTTAGCTTCAATGTGAATGTCAATTTTGAAGCTAGAGTATCACCAACTAAAAGGTTAAGTGGCCCATTCCACTTTCAGCTTCCTCCTCTTTTATTATTATTATTATTAGGAGCATATGAATGGTTATGATTTTTTTTAAAATTTTTAATTAAATTTTAGGCTAAGGTCAAATCAATTGATCCAAAAAGGAAAGGGAATGGATATGAATAATATTTTAGGGGAATAGTAAACCTTTAGCTGGAGCCTGGAATTTACTCAATAGTTGCCTTTAATGTCTCGCTTTTCTTGGGTTGCAAAGATTTTTCCACCAAATAAGAAATTTAAATAAACAAATACTTTTCTTTTTCTTTTTTCCTCTTCTTTTTGACAATGATGTAGAGGCATTCACACTTCCTCTCTTAGTAGTCCCCGTATCATAGGAGGTGAGGTGGTACCTTGAATAGCAATTGTGTATAATATTTCTCTCACGCAAACGTTGGACCTATTTCGGTACGAGGGGAGGTGGTATCATGTATAACGGGTTTACACACAATGTCTCTCTTATATGGAGTAGATCTTACAACTGTGATATCTATTCTCATGTGAGAGATGTTACTGTCAACTATTTTATATAATACTAACTTGTAACCCATCCAAATGCATTGATACATTTAAAATTAAACACAATTTTTATTATAAAATATAAATAATTAGTCAAGTTATTAAGAAAAAAATAGCATGTAACACATGCATACGTATAGATATATTTAAAATTAAACACAAACTTTATCATAAAAATATAAATAATCAGTCAAAAAAAATTTCTTTTTAAGTAAATGTAATTAGTCACATATTAAAATTTTTACCTAAATATAATACTACTGATAATCATTTTTTTCTTCTAATTTTTAATAAGATAGAATGTGTGGTGATCTTTGTTGTGATTTGATTTTTATTAAGTATATGTGATTTTTTTTTTTGTTATTAATTTTTTAGTTCTTTAATATTAGATTCTTAATATTTTGCACTCATTAACTCACTTGGCGCAAAGATTGAAAAATTGAAGAGGACACATGACAAAAACTTAAGTGGATTCTAATTTCAAATTCTAATTGAACTTTTTCTGAGTTTTACCTATTATATATATATATATAGAGAGAGAGAGAAGAGAGAGAGATCATGGCCCTTTTCTTGTTTCTTTTGTTTGTGCCTGGTTCGTTGTGTGTGTGTGTGTGTGTGGTTTTTAAGGCTTCTCCAGAAAGAAAAGAAGCCAGCAAGTCTTTTCCGCTTGATCGCTAACTCATGCAGCATATGACCGGATCTTCACTATAAGCCGCCCTATCGGGGGATGGATAACGCCCCTCACTCTATCATGAGAACAAAGAAAGCCGCACTATAATTCAATGTCGACGGTGCTTCTAGAGGTAATGGTTATAATTCAATACATCGTGCTCTAACACTATAAGCAAGAAGCTACATGCAACTACAAAAGGAAAGAAGAGAGCTCACATCTAATACACATTCTTATCTAGCTTAGCTTGTTCTAACCTTCAGGCAAAGACCTTGAGAGATCTCATTAGTTCTTTCCTATCTTAGATTGCTCTAACCTTAAAGAATGGGCTGTTTCACCCTTGAGTAAAGACTTCGTGATGTAAGTCCAGCCGGTTTGGCTTCCTCTCTGGCGGCCACTTTCCTTACCTTACCCACGCTACACTCCCACTCCAAGCTACGCCTGCTAAGCAAGATGCGTTGCGATTTCCTCTTCTGTGGATGCACTAGAATATGATCTAGTAATGAAGTTGGATTAAGAAGGCCGAAAGCCATGTAATAAAGCTCACGTTGTTGACACCTCTTGTCCGTCAATGAGTGATTTCTCATATGTGTAAAAAAGATGGGTAGACCGCCTCATCTCTTTCCTCAAAGTGGTGGATCGAACTCTACGGATCCTCCCTCCCCCCCCCCCCCCCCATCCTACCACTTCAGGACCTTGTGATCTTTGAGAAGATCATTACGAGCCCTCTCCTTGGGGGAGGGGTTTTATAGATAGAGAGGTGAGTCGAGGGTAGCTCTCTGCTTGACCAATTTCTCGGAAATCAGAGGAAAATCTCTTATCTAAGACTATATCTAATACCCTCTTCTTATGCCTCTGACTTTCATGTAAGGAAATCTCTCCATCTATATGAAATTGCTTATTCAAGTACAGCTGCTTTTAGGTTACTACTATAAAGAGGTAGTTTGCTCTTAGCCATACTTGACTACCTTATACGTCTTTGATGTCACTAACTTTCTCACTTGAATCGGTGAAGAACCGAAGTCTTGTCTTTGTGAACCCCTTCTCTCACCTTTCAGTACAAGGAAGGTGTTCATCTATGGGGCAATCAATCCTAACAAAGCCAACACCGACTTTATATATATTACCAGAAAAGAAAGAGTGCTTAGTGCTTGGTCCCAAATAGCAGCTCCTGATGAACTACCGAGCTAGGCACGATCACAGACAAACACAAATGGGAGAGAGAGAGAGAGAGAGAGAGAGATTAGATCATGTAGAGAAATAATGTATATTATTTTTACAGAAAAATAATAATGGTGCCATAGACCAAAGTTATCAATTTTCTTTGGATTGATATATTTAGAGAGAGAGAGAGAGAGAGAGAGAGAGAGAGAGAGAGAGAGAGAGAGAGAGGATTGTACTAAAGTTAGGTATTTTTAATGTTTTATATGTTTTGCTGTAAAACATTTTTAGTAAAATAAAGTGCATTGACAAAAAACCCTCCAAAAAAAAACCTAATTTTTTGGCATTTTTGAGTTGGCTTGATGGGATTCCCACCCTATATATATATATATATATATATATATTCTTAACGTTTTTATGAATGCTAATCCTAAACCAAACCACCCCCAAATTCTCTTTTTGGGTTACAATCTAGTCTCATGTAAATTATGAAAATTGATTTAGAATTTTGACTATCTTTCTTCTATAAAAATTTAAAAAAATCTGATAATTTTAAAAAATATCTAACAAAATATTATCACTAAAATAACTAAGCCAATATACCAATCATTCACAATAATGTAAAAGATTTACGTGCAAATGAAAATTCATGAGACAAATTGCAAATATATTCACTGTTAGAAAATTAATTACAATATTTTCTCAAGTTTATGCCTAACTTGAGATCTGTACCAAATATAATAATATCTCTTATCTAAGAATGGATGTGAACTCACCTTAGATTCCAGTCACTCTGGAAACAACAACTATATGTGGTTATAGCACCTTGAAACCCTCCCTAATGTAAACCCAACTGTATTTTTCTTGCTTTGCAACATTAATCTAAGTCTTGTAGATTATCCTTGATTTATGCGCTTAAAAAAAACTTTGTAGAGAAAATCCAAACTATAAAATCTTTTGTAGCACTATTTATTTATAAGACTTCAATTTCTATCATTAGATGATAAGAAATACATTACTTTTTTTTTTTAATAAAGAAAACCAATAGCTTATTTATTAAGATAAAATATTTTCCCTCATACTCCAAGAAATAAACTTTTCTTCCACACAATATAGAAACTCAAATGTAACCCAGTAAATTTACATTCTATGTTTAAAAATCAAAGTAACTAACCAAGTTATAATAAGAAATCCCGTAAAAATAAAAATAAAAGATATAATAAGAAACCGTTTCCCAAATCATTTAATCATAATAGCTAATGACCTAAATGGTTTAATTAATGTGAGTACTTATCTCCTTGCAATAAGTCTAGAGTCACAAAAATATTTATAAATATGGATAAGGCAAGTTGTTATTGGTAGGGGAAAAAAACAAGGTCAATTGTGAGTTCAAATAAGAAGCAATAAAAATTGACCAACTCAACTATTGTGAAAAATAGTGTCTATAATAGTATTCATTGACTGGTCGTTAGACCCACTTCCCCCCTCAAACAGCACTCATGTGTACCCTGATATTTGATCCTAGCAATTCGAACATGAATACCCAATTTTAATCATTTAATTTTCTTGCAAATAACATATTGTACATCATATATGCCAGTAAAAATAGGAAAAATGAATATACAGTTCTTAAACTTTTTTTTCGTAAAAAATATGATCTGCCCAAAATGAAAGTAATGTGTAACGTGGATATAGGAAAATCGTCCACTGATTGAGTTAGTTATTAGTCATGATGTAATGAATTTATTTCCTTCTTAATAAAGTTACAAGTTTTTCATCAAAAAAAAAATAATAATAAGTAATATGGTTTTTTTTTTTTTTTTTGAATTCCCAAAATATCTTCTCAAAAAAAAAATTATATTACCCTTTATTTTATATATATATATATATATATAACAAGTAAAATTCTTACTTAGGGTATGTTTGGTTTGAGGAGTAGAAAAGTGAGAGGATGGAAAAGTGGGAGGATAAAAAAGATTTAGTTTTCCCTCATGTGTGTTTTGTTGGAGGGGTAGAAAAGTGGAAGAGTAGAAAACTTTTTTGTTTGGTTGGAGAGAAAAATGGGAGGATGGAAAATGTAGTTTATATAAATTAACTATTATGTCCTTGTTATATAATATATATAAGAAATAGATATATTTACACTCATTAAATAATATAATAATTAACACAAATACATATACATTTATATTAATTTTCTTTATTATTATATATAATTTTAAATGGGTTGGGTTCAAGTTACCTTGTGTAACTCTAAGCAATATTACACCACTCAATATTTTTTAATTGGATGCGAATATTAACAAATCCACTATTAGATTACATTATCTTTTTATATTCTTTATGCCTGCAACATTTCAAAGTAATCAAAAATTAATATCCATGTCATCAATTAATTGTTAAAATTTAAATTTTTGTAGTTTAAAATAATGCATAAAATATGAGTTTATGGATCAAATGGTAAATAGCATTCGATTGATATGAAAATTGGCATGCATGTTAAAAACATATAGAACATGTAATTTAACGGTTGGATTTACAAAATATTAATTCAATAATAAGTTATTGAGTGGTGTAACATTGTTTAAAGTTACACCAGATATACTTGAACCCAACTTATTATAAATTTATGGGCAACTTTTACCCAAAAAAAAAAATTATGGGTAACAAAAATTGATTATGCGTTAACTAGGGAGACATTAAAAAAAAATTAAAAAAAAACTTTATCCACGTGACCATACGTAGGCTAGGAAGCTATTTTTAAAAATAAAAATAACTTTATTCACATGGGCGGCTGGGCAAATAGGCAAATTTGGCAAAACATCCTTCACCTGGTAGCAGGTAGCAAAACAATTCACTTGGCAGCAATTCAACTAGTTTTTAACACATCTTTCACCTAGCAATAAGGTCACACAGGTCACAGGTGTAGTGAGAAAGTGAGAGGGGTAGGTGAGTGTTATAAAGTGAGAGTATTTGTGTAAATTACATCATTCAGTATCTTTTCTTCTTAGTTTTCCTCCCAAATTGAGAGGACAAAAAAATGTGAGTATAGAGGGATTATTTTCCTTCTCATTTTCTGTTTCTCTTGTTTTCCCTCCTAAACCAAACAAGAGAAAATGTCATTTTCTACCCTATTTTCCTCTCTGTTTTTCATCCTCTCTGTTTTCACCCCAACCAAACATACCCTTAAAGTCATATGACTCATATCACCTCTAAATTCTAGTATAAAGTAAGGACATTTCAGGAATATCTATATCTTAACCTTTGCATTAATAAAAAATGAGGGATTATTAACAAAGAGCACTTATATAGGACACAATTCCGTGAAAGAATTCAGCCCAAAAAAAAAATTCTGTGAAAGAAAAGCAAGAAAGAACAGATCAAAGTACAACTGAGGAGTTATATACAATTATACAAAGGCGGATTGATTGCAAACTTCGTCGCAATTAACAAGGCCATCCCATCCACCACAAAAGCTCATGAAATTAATTTAGCTTAACGAAGTATTTCGTGATATCATAGTTGCAACTTAAACAACGACAGACAATGTGTCCAATCAACTAGATCTAGAATTATTAAAATTTTAAAAAATAAAAATAAAAATAAAAACACACGAGTTTGACCCTTTAGCTTAATTGAAGTGACTAAAAATATGATAATTCTGGTATAAGATTAGGCTTAAGAATAAAGAAACACAATTCAAATGCAAAATGCGTGGAAGCCGCCCCATCCTCGTGCCAAATGAACTCATAGTAACCATGTCGGTGTCACGCACACGTATATTTTGGCTAATCAATTCACAGAACAACTATAATTTCTATCTGTGGCAACACCTATAGGCTATAGGTAACAGTCCTATGGAGAATACCAACTATAATTTGCATTCGAAGTTGAAGATTTTCCATTTCCAATGTAAACATGGGATTTATAGTCCTACTCCTATAGATTATGAACCAAACTAGACTTTGCCGACATCAAATATGCAAATTAAAGATAAAAACTTTTATCGGCTTGATTAGTGAGCTTTAAAAATAGACCAATCAAATCCATCTAGTATCATATAAGATCAAAATCACACCCAAAATTAACTGTAAGGTGGTTTTTTTTTTTTTAATTATATATTTTTGGGTAAGGTTGTAAGGTGGCTTATATATAAAATCGCACAGTAAAGATCAATCAAAAGTTAACATGCATGTACAATTTAGTAGTATGGGAAATCATGGAGATATATTATATGGTATGGTTCTGTTCGGGACCAGTGGACCTCTAATTTTTTGAAATAAAGACAGAATTGTGAAAAAGGTCACTGTTTTCAGTGAAAAACAGAAAAAAGAAAAAGGTCACGGTACAAAGGCACATGGAGATGTATAACTTGTCATTGTATTTAATTAAAACAACGCCCAATAATTCTTGACGTGGAGGAGTTACAACCTAGCATATTCTAGTCTCTAGAGGTGCAAGAGCTGGGTACCTTCCTAAATATCACTCTCAAAAATCAAACGCATAAAAATTTGAATAAACAATACTGGAAAGTTCTTGTGGTCATTGGTCATCCTTTCCTAGTCATTGGTCAAATTTACAAAGGAATCAGCCGCCAAGTTGGGTCTAACGCCACAGTGTAGGAGAGACTAGGGACCAGAGAGTAGAGACGGGTTCAGCAAGGCAAAGCTCTAATTTCCGAGTCCAAATTTTCTGTCCCACTTTTCTTGTTCCACTCTATACTCCACTAATAAATATTTTTCACGTGTTCACCTAATTAATTAAATACTATCATTATTGATTTATTAATACTACAGTTATTAATTAATAGTAGTATTTAATAAATTAGGTAAACACGTGGCAAGTATTTATTAGTGGAGTATAGAGTGGAGTGGAAAAAGTGAGACAGAATATTTGGACTCCTAATTTCCACTAACTATCTGTCTTTAACTCTTTTTTTTATTTGTTTCTCAAAAAAAAAAACTCTTTTTTTTTTATTTTATAGTTTGTAAAAACAAAAAACCCATTTTATTATTATTATTTTAGTGACCTTTTTAATATCAAACCAGCCCTCCACTTCACAGTTGTTCCTGTCTCTATAAATAGCAGACCACCCAACTGGCACTACACCATCCAATTCCAAACACACAAAGCTTAGCTTTGCTTCTTTGCTTCCTTCACAAAGAGAGAGAGAGAGAGAGAGAGAGAGAGATGGAGAACTTCCCAGTGATCAACTTGGAGAAACTAAATGGTGAGGAGAGAGGAGCAACCATGGAGATAATCAAAGATGCCTGTGAAAACTGGGGCTTCTTTGAGGTAGATACCATATCTTGAACCTAAGTTGTACCATTATTTATGTTGTTCACATTGTTTTCATATATATATAAATGGGTCTAACAATTTTGAGTGTGTTCTTTGTCTCAAAATTGTAGTTAATAAATCATGGCATATCCCATGAACTAATGGACACCGTGGAGAGGTTGACAAAGGAGCACTACCAGAAGTGTATGGAGCAAAGGTTCAAGGAACTTGTGGCAACCAAAGGTCTAGAGGGTGTTCAGACTGAGGTCAATGACTTGGATTGGGAGAGCACCTTCTTTTTGCGCCATCTTCCTCACTCCAATATAGCTGAGATCCCAGATCTCCAAGATGAATACAGGTAATTCGTTTAAGCATGCTTTTTGTACATCAACCATATATACTTATTACTTACTGTAGCACACACATATATATTTATATGGAGGCTTCATTTACTATTTTCAGTACCAAAATTTTAATCTGTGTCATTTGTTCCACAATAAACATAATGTTGAGATAATGGTCCCATATAAGTACTAGCTAGCTAGCTAGCTAGCTACATTTTGTACTCCCAACGGTTTATGCTACTATATGATTAATTTTTATTATTTCCTACAGAATATTCCAAATGATACTAGAAGTACTTTTAAAACATACTCCCAATTTAATTAAAGGCATCCTTAGGTTTTTTTACACAAAATGCTCTTTATCTCATAATTAATTATAATTCCAACAGGAAGGTGATGAAGGAATTTGCATTAAGGTTGGAAAAATTAGCAGAGGAACTCCTAGACCTGTTATGTGAGAATCTTGGACTAGAGAAAGGTTACCTGAAAAAGGCATTCCATGGATCAAAGGGTCCAAATTTTGGCACCAAGGTTAGCAATTACCCTCCATGTCCAAAGCCAGACCTTATAAAGGGTCTTCGTGCCCACACAGATGCTGGTGGGATCATCCTACTCTTCCAGGATGACAAGGTCAGTGGTCTCCAGCTACTCAAAGATGATCAGTGGATAGACGTGCCCCCTATGCGCCACTCCATTGTTATAAACCTTGGTGACCAAATTGAGGTATACTCTAATCTATATCTATATATATGAACCAAACTAATTTGTGTTAATAATTAATATCATCATAAAATCCCTCCCCTCCCATTCAATTCTCTCTTATTTTTAATTTTAGATGCAAGACATGTAATATATATATATATATATGTCTCGCTAAAAATAGAAGAGAATTAGAAGATTTAGTTTAAAATTCTTTATCATCTCGACAAAATTTTGGAGATATCTAACGACTATATATGATATCATATGTATATAAATATAAATAGGTCATCACCAATGGGAAGTACAAGAGTGTGATGCACAGGGTGATAGCCCAAACAGATGGAAACAGAATGTCAATAGCTTCATTCTACAACCCTGGGGGTGATGCTGTTATATATCCAGCACCAACACTGGTGGAGAAAGAGGCAGATGAGAACAACAATTTGTACCCAAAATTTGTGTTTGAAGACTACATGAAGTTGTATGCTGGCCTCAAGTTCCAGGCCAAGGAGCCCAGATTTGAAGCCATGAAAGCCATAGAATCTAATGTTAATGTGGGTCCAATTGCAACAGCTTAATACCACATTTTAATTACTAGAATAAGAAATTGTGTTGGCTGTAGGCCTTGGGGAAGTGTGACAATACTACAAGCTCTAAGTTGGTATTATATGTTTCTCCGAAAAAAAAAAAAGTTGATATTATATAATTATATAATTTATACATGTAATGAGCTCTTGAGAGGGTTTCTATTTGTTATTTGTAGAAAGCAACCGAAATTACCACCTTCTAAAATTATTTAATGAGAATAATGTTTTATTGTTTGTTACTCTCTCTCTCTCTCTCTCTCTCTCTCTCTCTCTCTCTCATGTGGTGATGGATGGATCACAACGAAAAAAATTTATAAAAAATTTTTGATGATTCCCTCCGGAAACAAACTAAATTGTAGTTCATTTCTCTAGGCAAGTCAGTGTTAGGTGTTTTGTATTTCAAATTCACCGTTTTTAGTGTGTTGTTCAGGAGAATTAGGGGTTGTTTGACATTGTTGTTTAAACAACAGTTTTCAGTATTTAAACAACAATAATACTTTGGACAAAGTTTAGCTACAAAATTGGTTGTAGCCTTAAACTACAAACTCACTTAATAAAATAAATATTGCTACATATTTTGAAAATTTAACCGTTGAATTACATGTTCTTTACGCTCTTAATGCACATGTCAATTTTTGTGTCAATCGGATATCATTTACTATATAATCTATAATCTTATATTTTATGCATAATTTTAAATTACAAAAACTTGCAATTTAAATATTTATTGATGACATAGCTATTGATCTTTAATTTTCTTGAAACTTTGCAAACATGGAAAATATAAGAAGAAGATGTAATCCAATGGTGAATTTGTCAAAATTCACCTCCAATAAAAAGATATTGAGTGAGTTTGTAGCCTAAAACTACAATCGATTTTGTAGCTAAACTTTGTCCTAATACTTTTGACACGTATTTTTACAATACTAAAAACTGAATAATAATATTTAAACACGGTTACTAAATGGGCCCTTAACTACTGGTGGGGTGCGACAGTAATTGCAATTAAATATGAGATATAATTAGACGTGGAGTGTTTGGTAACACAGTTGGATGGAAAATGGAGCTATAAATGCATTAGTTGTTTGTTTTCCCAAAATTAGTCAAATTACTATTGTGTCCTTTTATAACTTATTTATTACTTTCTCTTTCTCTTTCTTTAACATACCAAATAAGTAAAAACACTTTTTTGCCCTTTTTCTCTCTATGCATCCAAGTACAAGCTAGGTGGAAAGATACTTTGCTTTTTAATTAAAAACTATTGAGGTATACTTTCCACACCAAAAAGAAAAAAAGAAAAAAAAAAAACAAAAACAAAAATTTAGAGTTCTTCTGAGACCGAATGAACAGGTCATATAAACGAAAAAGACCTTTTTTTGACAGAAGTGATAGAATAAAACGAAAAAAACTTGACGTAGCTAGTGTTTGTGAAATTGTAAGCATATATGATGAAGAGGTCATTGAAGGCCATGATGTGCCATGTTCTGCCTTAAATAAATTGGGGCCTCCTTTTTTGATTAATTGGGTAAGGTCTGTTTCTACAACTGATCCAAAATTCAAAGAAGGGCCAGCACCACTCACAATTCATACCAATTGAAGCAGCAGCCACCAAAAAATAAAATAGAGTTTTTCTACGACAAAGAGAACCGATATGTCCAATTCTTTATGACTTTAGTTTAGCGTAAGTATTTTTTTTAATTGAAGACCATAACAAAGTGTAACTCTTTTGTCTAACGTAATGACAACAATATATTTCTTTTTTAATCTTTAGGGTGTATACCTGAATGGAAGTTTGTCATAGCAATAAAAACAGGACGGAATGGTGAAAAGGAACAATGAAACAATTCTTTAAGGTCATTCCTCGACAAGATGACGATATAGTCCACAATCGAATTTTTATAATCACAATGCAACTTGGAATCCACATAAGATTTCAACTTGTGTAGTGGAGCAGCTAATGATGATAATCTAAAAAGAGAATAAAATTTTAATCATAACTGGAATCATCTCGGGAAGGTTTCAAAAACGAAAAAAAGAAAAAGAAAAAGAAAAAAGGAACCATCTTGGGAAGATTGATTGAAATTGAAGAATTTTGGCATTTTACCCTTAATTTTTAAAAAATTTCAGCAATATGCCCTTGTTTGCAAACTATACAAGGGCGTGCCCCTGTTTCCATACTCGATTACCTTAAAATTGAGTTTCAATTAAATACTCAATTTATAGAAAATCGAGTTATACCCGATCAAACTTAAAAAAAAAATTAAAAAATTAAAAAAAAAATTCCATGGAAGTCGAGTTTCAGGAACTCGAGTTCCATGCAAAACCTTTTTATAAGTGTGATCGCCCCATACCAGGTTCAGGAAGCCCTATAATGGCGTTTTTTAAGCCCTATAGTGACGATTTTAAGCCCTATAGTGGCGTTTTCCTGCAATTTTTTTTTTTTAAAAAAAATAAGTGTGATCGCCCCATACTAGTTCAAGGAACCCTATAGTGGCATTTTTAAGCCCTATAGTTCCATAAACTCGAGTTCCATGCAATTTTTTTAATGGGGCACAACTCGATTTTCTACGAATCGAGTATTTCATTGAAACTCGATTTTAAAGTAATTGAGTATCGAAACGGGAGCATATTCCTATATAGTTTCGAAATAGGGATAAATTGCTAGATTTTTTAAAAATTAAAGGCAAAAGGCTAGAATTCCCTTGAAACTGCAAGACAAATAGACAATTAAGCAAAGCAACATATGTACAAGGGGAACACTTGCGGATCAAAAAGTTAATAGTACTATAGCGTTATCTTGTTGCAAATAAATAGCAAACACTTGAACGTGTCTTTTTCTTCTATGCTTTGCCTGCAAGAAATTTACAAGTGGATCCTGTCCAATATCTGACAGTGCCACCTTATAAAATATCAACCACACCTTTTTTATCATGCCAAAGTATGCAGCTTTGAGGATAGAAGACAAGAACTAGGGATGGGGCACCTCCAAATCAAGATCTAACGATAAATCTAAAAATCCCTAAAGTAATCATTCTTTTCAAGACTTTAACGTGGGTTATGTTCATGTTAAATGAGTTTTTCTTTTTTCTTTTTTTTTTCTTTTGCAAAATTCATGTTTTTTTTCTATTTTTTTTTTTATACTTCAATGATTAGATTTAAATTTTAATTCTCTTTGTACAAAGATCAAGCAATATCACTGAGCTCTTGACTTTACAAAATTCATGTTAAACGAGTCAAATGCAATGATCTGCTCTAAGCTATAGGCTAATGAGTCTTTTGCCATTATAATTTATAGGGTGGCATAAAAGTATTGTCTTGAATTTGAGTCACAATAAATTTGCCTTGGATTTGATAATCAATAATTTATCGTACCCATTTTCATAATTACTATGTATAGTAGTAAGGCACCGGTTAATATATGTTCTTAGGACACACATTAATCAACAATTTTAAAAAACCTTTTATAGGATATTGAAAAATGTGATAAAAAAGTTTATCACTTTTTCATTTTCTCATAAAAAGTTC
This sequence comes from Quercus suber, assembly GCF_002906115.3. Taxonomy (NCBI): domain Eukaryota; kingdom Viridiplantae; phylum Streptophyta; class Magnoliopsida; order Fagales; family Fagaceae; genus Quercus; species Quercus suber. The sequence continues at coordinate 269,428 of NW_027069810.1, forward strand.
CCTAAAATAGTTTACTAATGTATACCTTAAAAGCACACATTAGTAAAACCCTAATAGTAAATAGATTTGTTTTCTCTCACTTTAAGACGGAAGCTTAGAAGCACAAGAAACCCAACATAGGTAGCAAGATCTACTGTGTAAAGAATTCACCATCTTTCGGAACTAATCTTGTTGTTTGGTTTCTTTCCACTTGGAAAAAGGTTTGTGGTTGATGCCCGAACTTGTCAAAATTTTTTTAAAGATAAGATAGAATTTCAACCTGTAGTTACTGTTCACTCTATGATGATTGTCGACGCTGTTTTTGCAACAAGGGCCAAAAATGCTAGAACAAGCCCAAAACTCCCATCGGGTTCCTCAAAGTGTGATTAAATGGAGATATTGAAGCTCAAAATTCCAATATTCAACGTATAGAAGCTAGTGGTGCATCTCAATAACAAAATCAATGTGCAAAACAATAAAGAGATGCAAAATATGCATAATACACTAGGTCTAAAATAGTTTTTCACATACAACAAGAAGAGAAATTTGAGAGAGGTGGTGAGGGAGAAAGAAAAGACTTCTTGCTAACACTAATTTTACCCCTAAGGCTCAGAATCATGTTGCTCTTTCATGGTTGTATGGGCTTTTGTTCTAAAATTAAGTTTTTTGAGGTAAAATGTGGCTTGTGATTTTTAGCTGATCAAGGAGTTTTATAGTGAGTCTTGGGTGTGATTAGTAACTGGTTTTTGGCTAATGGCTGACGCTTTGAATCACCAAGATGTTGAATAAATGTAATTTGTCAGTTAGCCATTGCTTGGGTAAAGCCATAACTTGCTTTAAGCACAATTGGACAAATATTTTGACTGATTTTGATTGGATGTTCTTCTCCATCCATTTCAGCTCATTGAGAAGTTGTTCTTAGTAGTGTCCAGCAGCCATGAGTGTTAGCCAAGCTCTAGGGGCTAAAAAGGGCTAGTCATAAAACTTCAATCACATACAACAGGAGTTGTATATTTATGTTGGGGTGAAATTTTTGCATACTAAACCTTTTCATTGAGCTCCAGGTGCTGCAAGGGTCCCTAACTCCCTTTACAACACGCATGGCCAAGGCTCATGCAAAAGGCATATAAAAAAAGTCTACTCATACCCTCTAAACCACACTTTCAAACTCCTCTTATGTTAAATGGGTTGGTCATGTTTAAAAGAATAAAATAAGTTACAATACATGTATTGGGCCCACAAGAAAGTTGGGCTCCGCCAAATTAGGCTTATAGAAAATATGTCACAAAAACAACTATCAACAATGCTTACTCTTTATCATCAAACCAAGAGATATAAGCGAGATTCGAACCTCATCTCTTATTTGATAACAACAAGAGAAACTAGAACAAGGTAGCAACTAAAACTTTTGAAAACATATATGCCCAACTGAAATTCTTGAGAATATAGGTCCCTTATTCTACATTTCTTCAAGTTCAAATTATCCATCAATTGTCATTTTTATTCTTAGATACAATTATTGATATAAAAAAATATTGCTATATGTTGCTAAGGGTCTGTATAGATACCGCTTATTTTGCTGAAATTGAAAACTTGTGCAAAAAATACTGTAGATAAAAGTAAAAGTTAGTTAAAATAGTACAGTGGAGTCTATGAATAGTACTAAAAAAAACAGTAGAGTCCATGAATAATAACAAAAATAAATTGAATAGTGAAATAATTTATAATTTTCGTTACTTTTCAAACAGCAGGCATACTTAGTATGATATTAACTTTTTCTAAATGCAATTTCACCAACGGGCTTTGTAGACCGATGGCACCTACACCCTCTCGTCTCCTGTGTTCACAAGTTTAATCCTGCCTCTTCCCTCTCCTCCCAAAAAATCCAAGATTATGTATATATGAATTATGTAATAAGATTTTCTTGTTCATCATTGGTGGACCCGTTTATCCAAGTCAGTGCAACTCAACGAATTGTCAACTATTCTAAAAGTGCAACTCTTCTTGAAAAGCTTTCCTACCAAATAGCTTCATTTCCTCCCCACCTCCTTTTTCGTAACAGAAAGACAAAACATTAATGCAGACTTACCCCCTCAATTTAAGTAGCTAACCATGAAACTTCAAATGCTCTCTGAATCTCTACATGAATTTGGGATATGCTTTTCATTTCCTGAATGATAGGCCACAAATTGAATTACCCCTTGTGATTTAAACCAATTAATTAATTAGCCAAACTGTTAATTAATCAATTAATCATGCAAACACGTGGAAGCACAAACAAATCACCAAAAACTAAATATGCAGCGGAAATTAAAAGACACGGTGATTTGTTTACGAATGGGGAAAACATTTGCGACAAAAACTCCATCGGCTGATTTTCAGGTCACCACTCCCGAAACTCCACTATTATCAAATCAAGCGGTTACAAGTAAAGGAATCCAAGTACCTTACCAACCTACAGTTGAACCCTTACCCCAATACCCAATTGGACTTGATCTGTAGTGACAATTTCCCCTTTTGATGCACAGCTTCTAAGTGCGTGACTAACCAATTTGATGCATGGATCCTAGTACGCGGCTTACTCCTTTACACGAATCCCAGTACGTGACTAACTCCACAGCAACCCTTTGATTGTTGTAGTTAATTTGCAGCAGCTTCACATAGAAACACCAATAAGATCTTCAACGTTGGTGCAAGAGACTTTGCCTGGTTACAAAACCCAAAGGCGCACAAGAAACGCAGCAAGAACTCTTTCTTCTGTTGGAGAAGGCTAGGGTTTCAAAAAGAAAACCTTTTGAAGCTCTTTAGGGTTAGGTTTTTCTTTTTCCCATCTCCTTTAAATAGGAGCTTAATGGGCTCTCCTATTCCAAATAGGTTTACACAAGCCTTGGACTTTTCCTTGTCCAATAAGGATTTTACAAACCCATAAACAAATAGCCTTTTAGAATAAAGCATTGCTGGCTATAATCTGAAAATCTGTAAGCTCGATCGATTGAGACATCTATCGAGCTTTAATGAATCTCGACAGATCGAGATTCTATCGAGCAGGTATCGAGACTTGCAAATTGCACTTTTTCTTGAGCAGCTCTTGAGTAGTCTTCATGTCTTCAATTTAACCACTTGTAATGATCATCTTGAACCTACTTAGATTTACCCAAATATAAATAAAATGCGTTTTGTCAAAGGATATGCCAATTATATAAAAATATTTCTCCAATAATCTCCCCTTTTGGCAATCCGTGACAAAACCACAAGAGTACATTGAATGTCCTAGAATACATTCTACTCAAGATTACAGAATAAATAAGCCTAGTCTAAAAGATCTAAACCTTGGAAGTTGCTGCAAGAAGAAGGTTCGGAATCTTGACTTGGCTTTAACTTGTCTTTCCTAAAAGGCACTAAACAAAACACATCAAGGTACCATATGGAAAATAATGACAAGTTAAATAAACAAGAATCATGTGTATAAATAGAGAAAAGAAACAACACATGTGAGATAAAGAGTGAAACACATACATCCTCATCAAATATAGAAACAAAACATGATGTATATAAATGGTTACAAAACCAAAAGATACACAACACAAAATATATGTCAATATCAAAGTGTATCAAACTAACTCTCCCCCTTAGTTAGTTACATCAAAAACATTCTTCCCTTTAACATAAAGTTCTCCCCCTAAGTCTATTACTCCCTCTCAGAAATGACATTCAATTCTCAAATTTCTCCTCCTTTTTGACACGATTGTCAAAGGGCATAAAAAGCCAAAAGACATGACAAGACATAGATAGAAAATTGACAAAAAAGGAAACAAGGAGAACAAGGAACCATAGACCTACAAGAAAAAGAAAAACAAGATGCTATGGTCACAAAAAAAATGCAAAACAAAAAAAATGAAATGCATGCAAGGGAATCTCGATCGATCGAGAGGTGTCAAGACAGGTGTCGAGAAAGAAGACATCAGACACAAGAAGAGAAGCTCGATCGATCCATCAGGTGTCGAGAAGCTATCGAGGAGACAGAAACTTTCTCGATCGATCCATCAGGTGTCGAAGAGGTATTGAGATTGTGATAAGAAAAGGCTTGAGAATCTCGACAGATAACAAGGTATTGAGGAGGTGTCGAGCCAGTAGTTAAAAGCAATTTTTCGAGAAGTGAAAAACATAGACATGAATGCAATCCAACATACACCTCAACCATTGATCTAATCAACATATAAATCTCTCAAAATCATCTCTCAACAAAGAATTAAGCATATGGATCCTCAAAAACACACACACACACACAACAAGTCTAACTAATTTTATTTTTCAAAAACAAATCAAGACAGTTTAGTGAGCATACATTAGCACATGTAAACACTTGTGATGGCCAAATCACATTGTACCTGCACATGTATCAAAAGTAGCAAAGAATATTGTGTGTTGTGTGTGAAAAAAATATCGCAAGATTGCATATGTGTATACATGTTATGATGATCTGAGATATGAGAAAATAACTTTAACTCACACACAATCATAACTGTTTGATGGGGACTATCACCTTCGAGGTACATCCTATAACTCTCATATCTCCTAGAATACACGCTTGCAACCATATTTAAAGCATTTTTAATCTTTTTGCTTTTTATTTTCTTTGCATATTTTCTTTTATTTTAGCATATCATACATGGGCATATAAAAGAGAGAGAAGAAATACCCAAGATGTTAAGCATTTGACATCGCACTTTTACTATGCCGAAGCATACGAATGTTTTTGACACTGCACTTTTGCTATGCCGAAGCATACATGTGTCATATTATGATTGGCGGGCAACAGTGGTGAGATGGTTATTTATGCCTTTCTCTTAGGATTTTCTAATCCTACCCGTCAAAAAGAGTGATATGAGTGTTAAGTTTTAAAAGATAACTTAATCTTACTCATCACAAACAAGAGCCACAAAGCTCACTTGCTTTGTTATGCATAGAGATGCTCATCTAAGCTACAAGAGATACAAAGTTTAGAAAACTCTATTTCATTGGCCATCCAAGGTACACAAGTACCAAGGTACACAAAACACACTGTTTTTGTATTTTTCTAATTTTTCAATTTTTTTATTTTTATATTAAAAACAAAATAAACAAAACTGAAAGTAAACACACAAAAACATATTAAGTAAAGCATGAAAGAAAGATACATATGCATGAAGGCATGATAGAAGAGTGCAGATGCATGAAAACATGATTTCAAAAACAGATAAGAAATCAAGTAAAGAAAGTCCAACTTTAAATAGAAAGAATTAAAGTAGAGGACAAACAGAAAAGACAATTAAGTCTTAGAATCCTTTATCACCCACATAGCATGAGTCTTTGGCCGTGAAGATGAAAAGGCACGTGTTCTAATACGATTACTGAAGAATATAGAGGAATTAGAATTCCCCTGAAATTGAGTCAAAAAGCTCAAAGCTTTCAATAACTCGCTAAGAATAGGTATAGAGCCTTTAGACAAAGGATGAGACCTATTGGACACTCGCTTATGAGGAAACAACTTGAAACAATTAGAGAGAGTGTGACCAAAATCACCACAATGGTGACAAACATAAGTAGTTTTAGAGCTACTCGGCTTCCTAAAAGGAGGTCTAACCTTAGAGGTTGACAACTTAGGACAATTTGGCCTAATATGACCAACAATATGACAATGATGACAAGTGGGGACAAATTCAGAATTTTTATTCAACCTAGGAGGAGTTTTAGACATAGGTTTAGAAACTTCAGCGTTAACATCAGAATTTTTACCATTGTCTATCCTAGTAATATTAGCCTTCAACTCTTCATTATTCCTTTTAAATGGGGGAACATAAAAATCTTTTTCTTTTGAGTTAGGCTCAACAACAAGTTTGGCACTAGTTAAATTTTCAACTTCAGTTTTAAATTCTAATAGTTGCTCTTCCAAACTCTTAATTTTGTCCACCTGAGATGAAATTTGATTTTTAAAATTCTCATTCAAATTATTGGCTTCATCCAATTTTGCAATCAAATCATCTTTTTCAAGTTTGACCTTTTTAAATTTAGCTTTTAATTTTGTAGAACATTCAAGAGATTTCATACAAAAATTATAAAGCTTGCAATAGGCATCTTGAATATCATCATCATCATTCAACATAAGATCATGCAAATCAAAACAATCAAGAGTTTTCATGACAACAGGGGTCAATGGATCAACATAGCAAAGATTAAAACCTAATCAGAGTGTGCCCACTCTGATACCACTTGATAAGCCACAAACTGAATGACCCCTTGTGATTTAAACCAATTAATTAATTAGTCAAGCTGTTAATTAATCAATTAATCATGCAAACACGTGAAAGCACAAACAAATCACCAAAAAACTAAATATGCAGTGGAAATTAAAAGACACGGTGATTTGTTTACGAATGGAAAAAACCCTTGCGGTAAAAACCCCACCGGGAGATTTTCAGGTCACCATTCCCAAAACTCCACTATTATCAAATCAAGTGATTACAAATAAAGGAATCCCAAGTACCTTACCAACCTACAGTTGAACCCTTACACCAATACTCAATTGGACTTGATCTATAGTGACAATTCCCCCTTTTGATGCATGGCTCCCAAGTACATGACTAACCAATTTGATGCGCGGATCCCAGTATGTGGCTTACTCCTTTGCACGAATCTCAGTACGTGACTAACTCCACAGCAACCCTTTGATTGTTGTAGTTGATTTGCAGCAGCTTTACATAGAAAAACCAATAAGATCTTCAATGTTGGTGCAAGAGACTTTGCTTAGTTACAAAACCCAAAGGCATACAAGAAACGCAGCAAGAACTCTTTATTTTGTAGGAAGAGGCTAGGGTTTCAAAAAGAAAACCTTTTGAAGCTCTCTACGGTTAGATTTTTCTTTTTCCCATCTCCTTTAAATAGGAGCTTAATGGGTTCTCCTATTCCAAATAGGTTTACACAAGCCTTGGGCTTTTCCTTGTCCAATAAGGATTTTACAAACCCATAAACAAATAGCCTTTTAGAATAAAACATTGCTGGCTATAATCTGAAAATTCGTAAGCTCGATCGATCGAGATATCTATCGACCTTTAATGAATCTTGACAAATTGAGATCTTATCGATCAGGTATCGAGACCTGCAAATTACATTTTTTCTTGAACAGTTCTTGAGTAGTCTTCATGTCTTCAATTTAACCATTTGTAATGATCATCTTGAACCTACTTAGATTTACCTAAATACAAGTAAAATGCGTTTTGTCAAAGGATATGCCAATTACATAAAAATATGTCTCCAACACTGAAGTATCGCGCAATAGAACATCATTTTATAATTGTCACAAAAACCTATCCACTCGATCTAGTCGACCATGACAGTTGTAAATCATAAAATCTCAGATTCAGGCTCACTGTAGCAGCAGCAGTGCAAGTTAAATGCAAGAATTATTCCCTTGTTATCAAATCACATATCGTTTGTTCATCAAATTACACCATACAGATATCAAGATAATCCTTATATAAGTAAATTTTATTAATTAAATTATCTATACTTGACTACCGGATCAAGAATCATTGGTAGACAAAATCTAGCTAGCTGCCTTGCCTTCCATTATAATAATTGGCAGGAACAGCTGAAGTAGAGAAGAGCTGCTAGCCTGCTATCTTGACTTGTGTCCATAAACAATTGCTTCAGCATCAGCTTAAAGCTCTAAACCAATCTAACTATGAATTCGTGAAGGACCTGGAACATATCTACTGCCATAGTTGTTGCATGTGTATAGCAACACTCGCAGAGAGACTATTCGGAAACAAAAACAAAGAAAAGAAAAGAAAGAAAAAGAGGAGGGTGGTGGATGGGACAGAGAGTGGCTTTGTTACACTCCAAACTGGACACACTAATTTTAATGGATTTTATTCTCAATGAGGGAAAACGAAGAATTATCCCTTTACCGCTGAAATGCATTTCAGGAACTCATCACCTTTTCCTATTTATTCTGAAGTAGGGCCTATACGATTCTCTTCCATTAAAGAAAAGAAAAGCCATTCAATATATCTTGTTGTTTACCTCCTCGAACATGAAAATGACATAGGAAGATGCTTCAAGCTAGAAACATCAAACAACTCCATAAACCTCTGATCTGTAACTCTAGCTTTAGCAGCGGCAAAACGCTGGTATCCATCAAAGACAGATGTCAGGCACCACCTTTGCAATTTTCTAAAGCGACCCACAGGACAACCAGTTCGGTGCTGGACAGAAAGAAAGGAAGCAACAAGTTAGAATGTACTGAAATTAAAATTAGGTATGGAGAGAATAGAAAACCAAAAATGCACATACCTTCCCTCTTTTACAATGAATTAAAACTGGGTGATTCCCTACATCTGCATTGTAGACAAGTAAAAGTGAACATTTGCAGTTACTAAAAAGAAACAACACCACAATTGAACAAGAAATGAAGTGTAAGATGTTTAAATGCTTGCAGTACCGAGGACAACTTTTAGTGCTTCACGAATCGTATCCTGCGGGATGTTCACAAAGGCTCCTGAATGAACAAATTTAGACATAAAATTGTTAAATTAGATATCATTCAATATATTAGAACTTGCACTACTCACATAATCAGGGGCAACCAAGAGTTTTATCTACTAATATATTTGTTACAAGCTCAATAATGACAACAACAAAATTATCAATCAGTCTAGTATTAAATAATTCAATTTGAAAACCCAAAATGCAATTTTAGCTCAGGAGTGTCAGAAGTGCTGGCATAAATTGATACACACAATTTAAACAACCATAGGATCACCAGCTATCTTATTGGTTTATATGAGGGCCAGCATATTATTATATGCTTATTACTGCACTATGTTTGACAAACTGGAGAGGCAGAGAGAGGAGAAGAAGAGAGAGTGGAAGATAAGTGAAAAATTCCATTCCTCTTATGCTGTTACAAAATCAATGAAAATTTGAAGGAAATGATTGATAAGGTGGACCCATTTTTAATTATTACATAATTTAAACATTCTGTCTCCTTTTTCCCCCTATTTGAACTGAAAGAGAATAATAATGGATTTGGGGGGAAAGAAAATCCTTTTATTTTGTTACCTCCCCACCACTTCTGCCCAACCAAACAAGAGAAAAGTCCTTTTCCCTCTCCCCCTTTCCCTTCCTTCTTCCCTCACCAAATCCAACCTCATATTGAGATAATTACCCGGTGCAAACGTTCACCATCTTCAGTAGTGTCTGCTGTCTTATTCTTCTTTATTAAGGAGCTCATACTACCAAAAATTACTTTAGAATTATTTTTCTCTTCCCTACATGATGATTATGAAATCTTCATGATATTACATCATTAATTATGGGCGTCACTTTTACCCATGCAAATCTTTTTACAAATTCATTCTGGGATATTAACTTGTACACTAACCATATCTTAGAATGGAATTCCATGCCAGGATAATTTGAAATATTAAGAAAACATCACTCAAAGAAGCATGTTGAAAAATTTGAGCTTGTTCTCAAATAACAAGGATATTTAGTCTCTGTAATTATTGTTTAACTATCATGTGTATGGTGCTCGGTGATTGTTGCTATCTCAAATCTCCATGGTACATAACCATGTTGAGTTTGTGGAAACTCTGACACTAGATTATTGAACAAATAACTGAATAAAGAGCTTTTATTAAAACTTAACTCTTTGAATTACAACACTTTACAAGCTCTGATACTTTGACTCACTAACACTAGTACTAGTGCACACCTCTCACTAGTCTCACACTAGTCTCTTACTCTAGGAGTCTCTCTCATTACTTCACATACCACCACATCTATTTATACTAGGTGTATGTTGGTTAGGAAACCAACTTGAAACTTCTAGCACCTTCCTTTTTATTGGCATTATATGAATGCCATTCTTCAACCTTGTAGGCTATTCTATAAACATGTGGTGTTTTACTTCTACATAGAAGTTTCTAGAGAATTAAAGAGAGATTGTGCAAGCAGTTCTAGAAGTTTATGAAGAACTCTAGAAATTTCTAGAAACAAAAGAGTTAGTATTGATTTCTAACAAACCGTTACAGACAATTGGATTTACATATCTAGACTTGTTATGTGAGAATCTTGGACTAGAGAACCTGAAAAAGGCATTCCGTGGATCAAAGGGTCCAAATTTTGGCACCAAGGTTAGCAATTACGCTCCATGTCCAAAGCCAGACCTTCTAAAGGGTCTTCGTGCCCACACAGATGCTGGTGGGATCATCCTACTCTTCCAGGATGACAAGGTCAATGGTCTCCAGCTACTCAAAGATGATCAGTGGATAGACGTGCCCCCTATGCGCCACTCCATTGTTATTAACCTTAGTGACCAAATTGAGGTATACCCTTATCTATATCTATATATATGAACCAAACCAATTTGTGTTAATAATTAATATCATCATAAAATCCCTCCCCTCCCATTCAATTCTCTCTAATTTTTATTTTTAGATGCAAGACATGTAATATATATATATATATATGTCTCGCTAAAAATGGAAGAGAATTAGAAGATTCAGTTTAAAATTCTTTATCATCTTGACAAAATTTTGGAGATATCTAACGACTACATATGATGCCATATCTATATAAATATATATATATATATATATAGGTCATCACCAATGGGAAGTACAAGAGTGTGATGCACAAGGTGATAGCCCAAACAGATAGAAACAGAATGTCAATAGCTTCATTCTACAACCCTGCGGGTGATGCTAAGATATGTCCAGCACCAACACTGGTGGAGAAAGAGACAGCTGAGAACAAGTACCCAGAATTTGTGTCTGAAGACTACATGAAGTATTATGCTGACCACAAGTTCCAGGCCAAGGAGCTCAGATTTGAAGCTGTATCTTTAATGTAACAGCTTAATACCGCATTTTAATTTCTAGAATAAGAAAGTATGTTGTCTGTTAAGGCCTTGGGGAAGTGTGACACTTCTACAAGCTTTAAGTAGATATTATATAATTTATACATGTGATGAGCTCTTTAAAAGGCTAATTACTTGGGAGGCTCTCTATTTGTTATTTGTAGAAAGCAACCAAAATTACCACCTTCTAATATCATTTAATGAGAATGATGTTTTATTGTTTGTTACTCTCTCTCTCTCTCTCTCATGTGGTGATGGATGGATCACAACGAAAAAAAAAAATTTAAAAATTGATGACTCCCTTCGGAAACAAACAAAATTGTAGTTCACTTCTCTAGGGAAGTCAGTGTTAGGTGTTTTGTATTTCAAATTCACTATTTTTTAAGTTTGTTACTCAAGAGAATTAACTGCTGGTGTGGTGTGAGACGTAATTGCAATTAAATATGAGATATATATATATATATATATTTTTTTTCTTTTTGTGTATGAAATGTGAAATAGTATTTTACAATACTTCATAACTGAATATATGTTATAAACAAAAGTGTATTTAATTAAAATTAAACAATAATGATACAAGATTGACAAAACAATTTAATATCTTTAATCAACTATAAAATGGGCAAAGTCACAAAACATATAATAACATAAAAGTTAAACATCTTTTTTCAAAACTGTAACCTACACTTTTTAAGAGATCTAAAGTCATCAAGTATTGAGTCAATAGTGAAGTTCTTAGCAATTTCATTTTCAATGTAGACAGCTAATTACATTTATAATTTATAATGCCATTTGGTATAGAATATATTGATTATTATAATAATAAATAATATATTATAAGGAATTAAAAAAAAAAAAAAAAAAAAATGTTACCTTGACCTCGGACTTTGTTGTCCTCGGACGTATGTCATGCCGTGGTATATAATATCTACTCGTTTCTTCCATACCACCCATATGATAAGAATAAAACTTTTTAGGCTGTCCTCGGATTACTACATGTTTTCGGATTGGGCCTTTGGGCCCTGAGCCTATTTCTGAGGATTACTATACCTTTTTTACCTAACAGGCCCCACAATAGTTTTTTTCTTTTTGGGTGGAAAAAATAGTACAAGTTGAGGATATAATATAACAAGTAAAACACAAAACACAATTTTGAAGATATCATGACCACCGCATACTTTTGGTGCAACGGTCACTCTACAAGTATAAGTGCTTGTGGGGTGTGGGGGGCAAGGGCCAGGGTTCAAATCTCTAGAAGGAAGCTTGCTTTTACACATATATACACTTAGATTATGTTAGAGTAAAATTTTTATCATGTAAAAAATATATATATATATATATATATATATATCATGTTAACTCGAATTTCCATCAGTAAGACTATTATTGTACGTTTCCACATCCAGCATTAATTACAACATCGTCTTCTATCATATATCTTTGTTATATGTTTTTCTTTCTTTTAGGTGGAAAGCCATATGTTTGTTTTACGAAAAGGAATTTATGATGATGTTGAACGTTTACTTTGAACAGCTTGTATCGTATGGCTAGGAAATCATTTACAATGATAATAATCTTAGACGCAATGAAAGATTGCTATCAAATACTAAATAGCGCTGGCATGTGGATGTGGTACACTAAAATTAGGCTAGGTTAGGTCATTGGTCATTTGTCAACAAGTTGTCTTCTTCCTGTTCTTTTTTTTTCTTTTTTTAACACTTTATGGCAAAGTCGTAGCTAGTGTTAGGTTATTTTATTTTATTTTTATTTGGAGGGAAACTGTCAGTAGACCTAAGGTCTATTGTTAAGTTTTAGGATTTTATCCATTGTAATGTCTTACAATATATTTATCTTGTTAATAAAATTTTTTTCTTTTTTTTTCTTTTTATTTAAAAAAAAAAAAAAGAAAGAGGAAAATGGCATGCTAGCGTTTATATTTTATATCTGATTTGTGTGATTTTTTTTTTTATTATAAAAAAAAATACTACTTTTAAGGTAGCATAGGGACTAATTAATAATTTAATATACTTATATATACCATTTTTTTTTTTTTTGGTAAAAAAAAAAAAGCATAAGAAGATGAGTACTTAAAAGTTATAACAATCATCATCCTCGTTTAATCACTTACCAAAAAATGTTTATTTGTGATTGCAAAATATATAATAATGTAAAGTTCTTACTTCTTATACACATTATACATAACAGTACTTACAAATGCAAACATATATAGTTATCTAATCTGCATATGATTGGAATCGCCATCGTTTATGCTGATTAGGTCGATCATATAAAAGAAATAGATTATGTATATATATGGATTCTAATTTCATATTTCGCTTTAAAAAAAAAAACAAACCGTTAGTCTTTATGAGTAAAATGAAGTGCACCCGAAGATTAGGTAGATATAGGAGGCAAAGACTTAACAAGTTGGTGCCCGTTGTGCATGCCACTGATTAGTGATTATAACATTAACAAGGAAAGCAAAAGCTACCAAGTAGCTTCGATAATATTCCTTCGCTAGTAAATAGTAATCTAGAGGAAGCCCTAACCTAAGCCTCTAACATCAAAACGACCATATTCAGCGGAAAAAAAAACACACATCATAATTATCATTTTTTAAATGATCATCATTCAGAATTTTCCTCGGAAGCAGAATGGCCCCCATTTTTGAATCCTAATTTGACCCCAAAATTTATAACTTGATAATGAACTATTTATTATGGGCCCGGCAAAATTTATTTCAAAATCTTGACCGCAAGACTAAAATAGTCAAATTTGACCCGAACTAGTATTAGTTTAAAACTTGTATTTTGCATAAGATCATTAATTATTTAAACATTCCAAGATGGCACAATGTGATAGGTCAAGAACAATGGAAATAAAGAATATCGTTAAGTTAATTAATAACAATGAAGTTTCCAGGCAACTGCCTAGATTTAATTGCCTTTTTTTTTTTTTTTTCTTTCTTTTTATAAAGTAGATAGGTCTGGTCAAACAAAACAAATATCAACCACATCTTTGTGATTAGAAAGAAGTCGATCACCTGAAGCCCAAGCTTTTCCTCTCTTTATAAGTTGACCTCTTTAACGTCACCACTTAATAAAATGATATTCCACTAGCCGCCATGACAAAAGTTGCCTAATCACATTGGTCAGCCTCCTTTGTGCTGCTTGTCTCCATCCATGCCTAAACTTTTTGAGAAATGTAATAAAACATGTTTTTCTTTTAATATTAGTTTTTTTTTTTTTAAATACTTAGTAGCAGTTGAATTGATAAGTTTTTATTACTTTTTTTTACTTATTTGAATTCATAATTGACTTAATTTTTTTTACTTATATATAATAACTTTTCATGTCGTCATTTGTGAATCTTTTTATAAACGTTTTGTAATTCTAGACTGTTGAAATTTTATACCCACTCAGTTTTTTTACCAAGAAATTTTAATAAACTTTTTTGTAATTCTAGATTTGTTGAAATTTTATACCAACTCAATTATTTTACAACCGAGGGTAGTTAGTCTAGTGATTAAGGGCTCACTCCTAAGGGTTTGGGAGGTGGAGGTTCCAGATTTGAATCCTGCAATAGGAAGCGCTTGGAAAATAACTCCATACTCTCAGTTTATGCTCACTAGTGTCTTCAATAGGGTTGAGTGTACAACTATGGCTCATTTGGATCTCCTACTCTAACAGGCCTTGGCTTAGTGGGTAGTGCCACTATGGTCACACCTAGGTAGAAAAGAACCCAACTCAGATCACCCCCTACTCATTTTTTAGCTTAAAAAAAAAAAAAAAAAAAAAAACAACAACAACAACAACAACAACAACTAGGCGACCAATACATGAAAATTTACCTCAGTTAAATCTTTATATGCCGGTTGAGTCTTGACAATAGAAGTTGGGAATTTTTTATATATTAAATTACACTTTTGACATTTAAAAATTGACACTATTTTCATATTGATCCCTTACATTATTATTGGATGGAGGGAGAGTAGAGGGAAAGAAGGAGAAAGTTTTAATGAACACTATTTGGATATTTTAACTTTTAAGGGAGGAGGGAAGGGTTTAGAGGGATTCTAAAGTTTCTAACCCCTCATTTTTAATTCCTTAAATTAGAGAGATTTGGAAGGGGTAGAGAGATTTTGGACCTAATCAAATATTTTGAATTATCTATTTTATTCTTCACCACATTATCACAATTACAATATATACTCTTTAGTTTTTACAAATGGTAAAAAATTTCTCACTCTCAGTTTTCTCTCACCCTGGCTGTCTCTTACTCTTCTCTTTCACGATTGTCTCTCTCTCTCTCTAGGTACACTAATTAAGTCTTGCTTTCTCTCTCTTGGGTTTCTTGATTTGGAATTGAGTTAATTTGGATGCATAATTCTCACGTTGATTGAGACATACATATTGTTAGTCAATAACCTTGAATTAAAGTGCTGCTAGGACTCTATGTGCACGGTAAATTCCCAGTACCTTACAGGTTTTTAAAAAAAAAATTAAAATCAGAAAAAGTTTAATTAGATAACTAAAAATCCGCTCCAAACATAGGGATAACCACAAAATTAAGCATAAGGCAATTACAAAACGCAATAAAGATTAACATAATTAAGGGAGCAGGCACCACCGCCACTTCTTGGCAAGTTGGTACCCGGTTATGTAAGTAACCTATTACTCGAGGGTTCGAGCCCCCGCATTTACCTAGCAAAAAAAAAAAATTTAAGGGAGCAGGCAAAACATGTACTCAGCATCGATACTACCAACTAACTTGTCGCTGGATATTTGCTGGACATTCTCCAAACCACATTTGAATTAATGTTGTCAATATTCGAGCAAATTGAGCCTGCAGGTTCAATTCCATAATATCTCATACTCTTAAGTGTAAAGTCTTACCCGCAATGACTCTTCCATTGGTGTCCCTACCCCATAATCCCTAAACCACCGTCCCATCCCGTGATATACCAACAAAAAAAAAAAAAAAAAAAAAAAAAAAAAGGGTACTGTTAATTGGAAGAATTACCATTAGATTAGCCAAATTGAGGATATATGTCATTAATATCACACATAGGATAGTACACAAAATTCCTGGACTTATGCTACATAAATTTTAATTACTGTATCCAAGGCTACAGAAATATAAAAATAATAATAATATACGACAATAATATATGTGATATATATATATATATATATATATATATCAAAATCCACCTTCCATTCATTGTAAAAAAAATTATCAACAAAAAATCTATCTTCTCTTATTCCATTACTCTAGCCATTTTCTTTTGGGGGGGGGGGGGGTTTGGAAATAACATGAATATCAAACATTTTTCAATTTTTACCCTTCTCATCCTTCATGTGTGGGAGTGGGACCTCCAGTAACTTGTAAAATTGTAAATAGACCAATATTGTATGTCCACATTCAAATAGAGGTATAACTGTTGATCTAAATAAATTTAATTATTTGCTCTCATTTCTATTCTAACTTTTAGAACATCTAAATAAGAGTAAAAGCTATCCAAACAAGGGAAAGGGATAACCATTCCCCCCCCCCCCCCCCCTTTCTCCCCAATACTCTCCTCTACTCCTCTCTCTCCAACTTCCAAACATAGTGTTAAGTTTGAGATTTTAAAAACTAGGTGACCAAATACATGAAAAGTTACTTCAATTATATATTAGTATGTCATGTGGATGACATTAATATGCCATGAGATGTTTTTGTAAATTATACTTTTGACCATTAAAATTTGAGATCATTATCATATTGATACCTTAATTTTGAGATTTTTCATTTTGATCCACCAATTTTGATTTCATTTTCAAAATCTATTAATCTTATGACTAATATGTTTGTTAATTAAGTATTAGCAAAATAATGTTGCTCTCTCTCTCTCTCTCTCTCTCTCTAAATGACCTAATTAGTCATCAACATTGACAAAATAAAATTTGATGGACCAAAATGAAAAATCTTAAATTTAAGAGACTAAAATGTAAAACATCTCAAAGTTTAAGGGATAAAATTATAATTATCTTTTCATTTCCCCCACTAAGAAAGAAATTGAAATTCATACATAGACCTAAATGAGATCAAACACCCATTTAAAAATAAAAATTAAAATTATAAATAAAAATAAATAAAAGAGATCAAACACGTAGTCTCACTGTCAGTAAAAGTGGAATGCTAGTTAGGCTAATAATCCACTGGCGTAGAAGTCAGGGCTTCGAATTTTCTTTTCTTTTTTTTTTTTTTTGGAGGGACAAGACATCAAAGCTTTATTAATCATAATGGCTATGTCAGCCTAAATTAAATGGTAGATGCATGGTGGAACATCCTCCATCCACATTGAACAATCAATAATATTGGCAGCTAATCTCACCAAACTGTGAGCAACTTTGTTACCTTTCCTCTTTGTATGAGAGTGGAGTAATTTTGAAAACCATCTAGTGATAGGGGTATTTTTGACAAAGACTTAATGCTCCTAGAAGCACCAAGTGCCTACAGGTCCGTCAGCTTCATAGAAACGGACGAATGACCCAGAATGATCACAACAGTGAAAATGACGATGCCACAATAAACTCGACGGGCACCTTTCTAAGCCGACGAGAAATCCTCAGGTGAATGAAGTCTATGGGCCGACGGGATGAAAGGGCCAACGGGGTGAAAAGGCCAACAGGTCCAGCGTGGCCTAGCTTGATCCTCACGAATACCCATACATGGAAACATCTTGCATAACACGCAAGATGAACCCCATTATTCACCCATATCTCTCTCATATGAAAAGACACCCTAAAATGTTGGAAACCTTAAATACCAGACCCTCCCAACAAGGAAAAATCCCTACTCCAAAGGGATTTTGATTCACTACTCACAACTATACAAGCACTAGACCTCTCTTTTCTCAAGTATGCCGAAAATCCTTAGCTCTTTCATATAGAATTCTTAGAGATTTCTCATTTACTAACTTGAATTCGGAGGGTTTTTGCCGATACCACACCGTGCTTTATTTTGGTCCTTCTGTCTTATTTCATAGTACCCATTGGTGTGATTTGGAGCTTACAACTCGCTGACTATTTCAACACATCATCATCTAGAAAAACAAACTTAGTCTTATAGTAACAGAGCCACCTATAAGAGCTTTTACCACTGTCTTTGAGTCACCTTCAACTATGGCTCGATCAACACAATCTCCAGGGGAATTCAAGGGCTCTAGTTGCTACAAGTGCTTCAATCTCCACTGCTTGATACGCTGAAGGTAGTTGCTATGCTAGAGAAGCGATGACCAACCCAGGTTGTTACGGACTACAACACCTATCCAGATTTGTTAGCTTCGACAAAGGTGGCCTCATCATACAATTTAATTTAAGAAAATAACAAAGAAAAAAATGACTTAAATGTATATGATTTTGTGGATGAATAATGTACACATGACGTCCAAGTTCATAAAAAAAAAAAAATAATTAAAAAAAAATTGACGTCCAAGTTATAACGTTTTTTATTTTTTTCTTTACACAAGATACTTGTGACAACTTCTTTAATACACCCATCTTATGGAATTTTTTATTTAAACACTTTTACCTTTGTTGATAAAATTATACTAACCCATTGCATGTTCAAGGCTGAGTCTAACTCCTTATGTCTTGAAAAGACAAATGTCATTTTTGATACACTGGACTAAGGTGATTAACCCACAGGACTAGAGATGAGACTAAGACTGAGACAACGATTTGTTGAAGACACTGTGCCCAAATCAAGGAAAGCAATTGTACCTAAGAAGAAAGAAAGAGATATTCATTTGAATAGCCTTTAAGAGATAGGGGATAGGGGGTGCTAGAAGCCTAGGTCCCAACAGAGATATTTGATATTGGTTTGGTGGATAGAGTCTAGGTCGCCAAACCTAAGCCCCCAATAGAGAGTATGGATTTCTATGTCTCCAATTACCCTTTCGATCTCAAAATCTACCTTATAATCCCTACACACACACACTAGCCTTATCACACGTGCTTTGCATGTGCAATGAGACTTTTTCTTTAATTTTTTTAAACTTTTTTTGATACAAGATAGAAATTTCACTCTAACTTAATCTAAGTGTATATGTATATAAAGCTCTTTCCTGGAGACTTGAACCCTAACTCTTGCCTCTCACACCCCACAAGTACTTAGTGAAACAATGTTTAAAAGTGAGATAGAGATAGAGTCCTAATTTTTAGGATTTTTCTTTACGTGAGAGTTGATAAAAGTTTGAATGCCTAAAACTTAGTAACTTAAAAAAAAAAAAAAAAAAAAAAAAAAAAAAAAAAAAGGTAAATTACTCTTTTAACCCGTTTGTGTTTTAGTTTTAAAATTATCTAACTAAAAGATAAGGGTATATTAGAGAGTTAAAGAATTTGTGTGAGGATATTTTAGTACACAAAATGATGAAACTCCAATAGGAAATCCTCTTATTAATAGTACTAGCATGTAATCCATGCAAACTCATGAATGCATTTAAATTAAACACATTTTTTATTATAAAAATAAAAATAATTATTCAAATTATTTAAAAAAATAGCATGTGACACATGTATACATATGGACGCATTTAAAATTAAACACAATTTTTATCATAAAAATATAAATAATTATTCAAATTATGTTTTTAAAAGTAACATACTTAGTCACATATTAAAATTCTTACCCAAATTTAATACTACTTATGATCATTTTTTTTTCTCATTTTTAATAAAACAGAATGTGTGGTGATCTGTTGTGTGGTGATTTTAGTATATGTGATTAGTTTTATATATATATATATATATATAGTTTATAAATATTGAATTCTTAGCATTTTGCACTCATTAACTCACTTAGCACAAAGATTAAAAAACTTAAATGGACACATGACACAAACTTAAGTGGATAATTATGGTGTGGTTCCTACATAAATTTAGACATATGGCACAAAATTGGATTCTAATTTCAAATTCTAATTGAACTTTCTCTGAACTTTTCCTATTAATATATATATATATATATATTTTATCTAACATTGTATACATTCATTATATAGGAAAAATAATGAATTAAATTTAAAATTTTATATTTTATATTTTATATTTTCTAAATTTAGATGCATAAATTTTCATGTAAAGATAATTGGAATACAATTAGAACCTAATTTTGATTCTTAGTTGAGATTCCACTTTAATATATCATATATGATTTGTGAGTGAAACTGAGAGTCTCATATAGCATTCGGAGGCCTTTTCGGTTGCCCAGCCACGTGTGTTTCGTTGGAGGGATGACCTTACTAGGCCGGGTTCTTTTTGGGGCGTTGCCTCTGGAACTCAACATTGGGCCACACGGTCCAACGGCTACCGGTGTACTTTTAAGCCTACAAAACTATTAAAGCTAAAGTCTAAGAATCACGATATTGGTTGAATAAATATGTAATACGCGTTTGATGTAATAGTTTTGATTAATAGTTATAATAATAGTTGAAATAAAGTAGTAATTATTTAGAGGTAAAATAATCATGTACTCAATGATGTAAATTTAAAGATATGGAAGCAAAGTCACTTATCTTTGTATGATTTATAGCTCCAGCTGTATAGCATCAGTGAGCTGGTAAGATTCTAGTGGAATACCAGCAATAGAGGCTAGTTAAGCTTGTCCCTCTTATGATATATTTACATGAGTTTAAGCCTTGGTTAATAGTTGTAATAGTAGTTGGAATAAAGTAATATGTATTTAAATGTGAAGTAATCATATACTCAATGATGTAAATTTAAAGATAAGGAAGCAAAGCCACTTATCTTTGCATGGTTTGTAGCCTCAACTGTACAACTTCTGTGAGTTGATAATATCCCAACAGAGTAACCCTAGTGGTAGAGAGGCAGTATGCCATGATAACTTCAAGATTGAGGGGGGAAAATGGGTGCAACTGGAGGGAGAGAGAGTGTGTCTAGCTGTGTGTAGGGGCTAGTTAAGCTTGCCCCTCTTATCATGCACTTAAATAAGTTTTCCCCTTGACAATACTCTTTTAGTTGTTGTGAAGTCATGAATAGTGTTGCTATCCATGAGAATGGCTTTTGTATAGAGTACTTGTGCCTTCTAAGAGAAGGGCTTTATGCAAGATGGATTTGTGCCTTCCATGAGAAGGGCTTTGATATGAGATCTCGATGCCTTCTAAAAGAAGAGTTTTAGCATTAGAAGTTTATACCTTCCATGAGAAGTGCATTTAGTATGAGTGTTTGGTACCTCTTGAAAAGTGTGGAAATGGTAAAGATATAGATGTTTTGTGGGATCTAGTATTTGTAGTATGTATGATATATGGAAGTATGAAAGATATGGAGGTTAAAGATAGTAAAAATATGAGATTATAACCATTGGAGAAGTTGTAGAGATTTCTTTCCAAGAGGAAAGATTTTGTAAGAGAATGGTATAGAGATGTGTTTAGGTATTTGGAGATAGGAGCAGTAAAATAGGTGTAAAAGAGTATTGAGATATGTTTATGGGCAGCAAAATAGTAGAATTTTAGAGTGAGAGAGTATGAGAGTGGAGCTAAGAAGAGTTGTGGTGTCTTACATGTAATGGTGTAGTAAGTGTGTATGAGATTGTATAGGAGAAGTGAAGAAAGAGATGTTTAGAGATATGGGTAGTAAGATATATGTATTTTCAGAATATGGAGAGTAAGATAATAAGTATAAGAGAATAATAGTATTGTAATGCGTTTAGTAAAGTTGCTGAGATTTTCTACCGGAGGATGTATGAGGGCTTATGAAGGGCATTCATGGGTTAAGAGCTAGAGAGTTTAGTTTCTAATTTGGGAACAAAAAAACTCAAAAGCTCCAAACTTCATTAAGAACTCAGGAAGATAATTAGAGGGGGGGAGAATAGAGAAGTTTTATAAGAGAGTTTTTCTCCATTGGTGCCCTCCCCCCCCCCCCCCCCCCCCCCCCCCCTCCCCCCGCCTCCCCCCCCCCCCCCCCCCCCCCCCCCCCCCCCCCCCCCCCCCCCCCCCCCCCCCCCCCCCCCCCCCCCCCCCCCCCCCCCCCCCCCCCCCCCCCCCCCCCCCCCCCCCCCCCCCCCCCCCCCCCCCCCCCCCCCCCCCC